>NC_091691.1:62067500-62267500 GCF_041296265.1 Equus caballus
CACTTGAACAGGAAAATACGATTTTTCGAGTGTTGTTTGGAAAGAGGAGCCCATATTTAGAGGATATACACTGGAAAATTAGCAAATAGCTGTCCTAATAATTTATTAGAGGTTTTATTACATTTAATCAAGGAGGAAGCACTGAGGTCACTTTTTAAATGGAGCAGTCAAGTTGGCTTTCAAGGCGATTCAGCACGAAGAAATCTAAAAGGCACGCTATTTCATCTCTTTGATCCTTAAGAACAGAGTGGCACCAGCCCACTTGAACAGCAATGGGATGGCAGGACAGATGTCTGTAGAGGTATGGAAAGTTAGGTCAAGCTACAGAACGTAAACCAACATTCAGCACATTCCAAAACTTTTGAGGAAGTAGAAAGATGAAAGGACGCATTATATTGTGTCAGCTTTGTTTGTTTTTTTCTTTTTTTTTGCTGAGGAAGATTCGCCCTAAGCTAACATCCACTGTCAATCTTTCTCTCTTTGCATGTGAGCCATCACCACAGCACAGCCACTGACAGACCAGTGGTGTAGGTCTGCACCCAGGAACCCAACTGGGGCTGCCAAAGCGGAGCACACCGAACTTAACCTATAGGCCACCGGGGCTGGCCTCTGCTTTGTTTCTTAATTCTGTGTTTGTGTTTTGCTGTGATGTGATCACATTCATGAATGAGCTTACCTTAGAAAAAAGACAAGCTTTGTAAAGGTAAGGATTGATCAACCTCTCTCCAAGAAGCTAGTACAGTGACCTGAATATAGGTGTGTAATAAATTCTTGGCTAGTGGTGATAAGAACTAATCCACTGAAAACAGGAAGATTTCCATTCCAATTACTCACCCACCCATTTGACTACATTGAGAGAAAATGGGGGATATGCAGGATCGATTTAGTAGCTATGGTGATCTTTTCTCCTGATGTAGTAAATGGGTTTGAAGTTCACAATTGTTTGAAAAGTCCTTTGCCCTGGAGTGTTCTAAGAGTAGGTTGTTAGGCATATTCCGTGAGAACACAGAGAGCAGAGTGATCCACATTGCTTTTTCTTCCCCCGTTTACTTCTTTTTGAATCCTACCGTAAGTTGTCCTGGATTCACTTTAGAACTAGCTAAGATGAGAAGTAGACACAGAGCTTGACAAACACACCACTTCCAGATCAATCTTCACAGCTCTCTAAGTGAGGGGTAATCACTGTAAATCTTTTTTTGCAGTTGATTTATATAGTAATTAAGGCAGAGAAGAAGCACACACAAGGCCAAAAGTGGAAAAGTAGCGCACATTTTTCATGGAAAGTTTTTCTCCCATAAGTCAGAGCACAGGAGAGCATTAGAAAAAAAATTACAAGGAACTAGTCACGCTCACTGACATGCTATGGGAGAAAACTAAGTCATCTGTGTTTTCTGTTTAAATGTATATATTTCCATTGATTAAAAAAGCACATGGTGAATTGATCTTGTAGCTTATAAAAGCAATATTTCAGCTTCGATGTTTTTTATTCCTTTTTTTAATCAAATTATCTCCCAAAGCATTTTGACTGAAGTTTATTAACAAGGCAATGCAGCTATTAATGCTTTGCAGTGCACTCTTGCAAAGTGAAGTAAGAGACATGACTTTTCCTATGCATACTGATCATACCTTCTGAAGGCCTAAAACAACTAAAGATTGCACAGCTGAGTGGTTTCGAAGAAAGAAAATTGTTACTTTGTCTTTTTTTATGCAATGTTATTAGATTTTTGGCGGGGGAGCATTCATAAGAAACATTATATTGCTGGATTTTAACTGGTATTTCAAATATTATCAGATTTCTAAAAAAGTAAGTTAGAAATTGAGAGAGACCCAAGCAGCTGCAGGCTTGTGCTGGGGTGGAGAAGACTGGGAAGAGGACCACAGACTCTAGGTGGACAGCCAGGCCACCCTTCAGAAAAGCTGGTGTGATATTATTTATATCAACCAGGAAAATAGTCACATTTTTGACAACATATCGAATGATGAAGAGAAAGTGACGCTTTAATTTAGCATTTAACGTAGTAATAGTTTCAAAAGAGAACTACTCACCCTAAACCAGTATATTCTAAGGGAGGAAAGTGTTTCAAGAGTCCTGTTCTAGTCAGTTAGTTAAAAAAATTCCACGTGAATCACCCACTGGACGAATGATCAAGCTCTGTGATCTTGCTAGATTCCTGGGAAAAAAATCTGTGGGTAATCATAGGCCCTATTTTTTCTTTCAGGAAACTAACGCCTTTCTACCTAGAATTCAACTTGAGAAGTAATCTCTCTTCAAATTATTCTTGTAAATAAAATTAGATACTACTTCATCTTTTTCTATTCGAGTATTTATTGCTAACTTAATTAGCATAAATTTAATCCGACGTGTGATTTCCTTCTCAGAGTACAGTGTTTTTTCTGAGGAAAAACAAAATGTTCTGCGGTTAAAAATTTGGTAAACACTGAATATTCCATCCCAGTTTTTCAACAGTTATAAAGCACAATAGCATATTAAAGGGTCTCAAACATTCTGAAGTTTCTTTAAAAAAGGAAAACCTGCTTCACGTTTTAATATCCAGCATTTCAGAAGTTTATTGTCTACTTGGTCTTTTACTGGGTAGCACTTACTAAGATCCCAAGGGATAAATTCTGGAAAAACTGTGTTGCTTTTTTATTAGAAAAAATTAGGTTAAATAATTAGGTTGGGTTAATAATAATTAGGTTAAAATAAGAAAATCGTTAGGTTAAAATAAGACCTTGTGCTTACATTTCAACCCTTATACAGACAGTGCAAGTTACCTTTCTCTTTCATTTATTCACTCAACGAACACTTATTTGCATTTGTTACGTATAAAGCATCCCCCTCTGGTACAATGGCCTATATTGTAGTCAGAAGTTCTCGCTATCGTCCCCAGTACCCCTCCCCTCCTAAGTCAGAGTACAAAATACAGTTTGGCTTCAAGGAATGCATAAATAATAGTTTATCACAACACAGAATGTGATATGGCCCCAGACCAGTGGTGGTTCTCAGAAGGGAAATATCATTTCTAGCGGGAATTCAGTGATATCTCAGGAAAGAGATGCTCTGTAAACTAGACCTTGAAAGCTGAGTCAGGAGACAGAAAAGCATGGATCCTGCTTAGGGACCACTGAATACATGTGTTCGGGGGCACTAGTCTGGGGGTAGTAGATGATAAACTAAACTAAACTGAAAGGGTAAATTGATCTGTATTTCTGAGGGTCTTGAAAGGTACACTGAAGGGTTTAGACTTTACCCAAGGGGAAATGGGGAAACCACTGAAATTCATGAACAAGGAAATGGCAACATTTAACAAGGTTAAATTAGTGATGAAGCATAAACTCCACATGGGCAGGACATGTGCTTTATCTTGTATGTCACGTGACCTGACGTAATGAGAGGCACATAAGGTCTTTGAATAAAATCTGTTGATTTATTTATGGGTGAAATTTCACTGGTTCCATTATACACACAGTCACTAACAAGCACAAATGAATGCTGAAGACTCAGGAAATTATCCTTCACAGTGAACAGTATCTTGACAGAGTTCTGGGCTACAGATATTACAGGTTTGCTTTTTAGCAACCTACTGAAACTAAATCATGAAGAAATAGAAAATCTGAGCAGACTAATTACTACTAAAGGGATTGAATCAGTAATTAAAAACTTCTTAACAAAGAAAAGTTCAGGACAAGATGGCTTCACTGGTGAATTCTACCAAACAGTTAAAGAAGAAATAGTACGATTCCTTCTCAAACTCTTCCTAAAAAGAAGAGGAGGAAATATATTAAAACTCATTTTACAAGGCCAGCATTACCCTGATACCAAACCAAATTCAAGAATTTATTGAAAGGATTATATGCCACAACCAAGTGGGATTTATCCCTAGGATACAAGGATGGTTTAACATATGCAAATCAATTAATGTGATACACCACATTAACAAATGAAAGATAAAAGTCAAATGATCATCGACTGTTGATAAAAACCCTTAACAACAAATTAGGCATAGATTGCAGGTAAAAGTAGCTTCGTTCTGTGTCATTTATGAACTTTCTCTCTATTTCATACTTGGTGGAGTAAGTATCAGCAAAAGTCTCACAATGTTGTGTACTCCTTCATTGCCCACACCATTAGAATTCCCACGTAACCTACTTCCAGTGGTCCTCCTGTACTCCGTGTCCTACTTGTCAGAGGTCTTCATAGAATGCTTATTAATGAGAGTGAATACAACACCGATAATGAACTAACCTTGCAGGTTCTTAGATTGGGCTCTCAATTAGGTACAATCTTAGAATTAGCCCTAAAAATGAAACAAAATCACTCTGCTTGTAAATTTGGACTTTGCTATTTCATTAAGCCTAAAATAAAATATGCTTGTATGTTTCTAGGAATTTGTCCATTTCTTCTAGGTTGCCCAATATGCTGATATGTAATTGTTCATAGTAGTCTCTGATGATCCTTTGTACTTCCATGGTATCAGTTGTAATGTCTCCTCTTTCATTTCTTATTTTATTTGAGCCCTCTTTTTTTTTTCTTGGTGAGTCTAGTTAAAGGTTTGTCGATTTTGTTTGTCTTTTCAAAAAACCAGTTCTTAGCTTCACTGATGTTTTCTGTTGTATTTTTAGTCTTTATTTCATTCATTTCTGCTTTGATTTTTGTTATTTCTTTCCTTTTACTAACATTAGACTTTGTTCTTCTTTTCTTAGTTCCTTGAGGTGTAAAGTTGGGTTGTTTATTCGAGATCTTTCTGTTTTCTCAATGTAGGCATTATTGATATGTTTTCCTCTTTGAACTGCTTTTGTTGCATCCCCTAGGTTTTTCTACATGTGTTTCCATTTTCATTTGTCTCAAGATATTTTTCTATTTCCCTTTTGACTTCTTCTTTGACCCATTGGTCGTTCGAGAGCATCCTCCTTGATCTCCATATATCGGTGAATTTTCCAGTTTTCCCCTCGTAATTGATTTCTATGCTTGACCTGATTTCATTCCTCTTAAATTTGTTAAGATTTGTTTTGTGGCCCAGCATATGATCTATTCTGGGGAATGTTTCTTATGTACTTGAGAGGAATGTGTATTTTGCTGTTCTTAGTTGGAACCTACATATCTGTCAGGCCATCTCGTCTAACATGTTTGTTTTTTTTTTTCCTGAGGAAGATTTGCCCTGAGCTAACAACTGTACCAATCTTCTTCTATTTTCTATGTGGGTCATCAACACAGCATGGCTGCTGTTGGGTGGTGTAGGTCCATCCCTGGGAACCAAACAGAAACTGCTGAAGCAAAGCATGCTGAACTTAACCACTAGGCCACAGGGCCAGATCCCTCTAATGTGTATTTTCTTCCTTATTGATTTTCTCTGGATAACATATCAATATGCTCTTTTCAAGAAAAGTTTCTGTGTACTGATCCTCAACTTATTCACAGATTACATGCTGCTTGAGGGTAGGAATTGTACCTGTTCCTCTTTACATCTTAGAACCTGATCTACTGCTTGTTCTTTGTAGGTACTCAACACAGTTTTTCTGAATTGAGTTATCACTATTATTATCACATATAAGAGGGATAGTATTTTTGGATCTTGGTTTTTTGATTGTATCTTCCTTATAACTGTCTACTACAATGTCTCCAGGGAATAAGGCAGGACCAATGGTACCTTGAGAAGGAGGATATGGTTCAGGGGAAGTCCTTAGAGGTGAAGAGTACCTAGAAAGCCTATACTCTGGACGGAAGAAGAGAGAGACAAAGAGGTGAGGAGTCTAATCGCCTCTAGGTCGATGTCCTCTCAGAAGGAATAAAGGGTTGACACATCCAGATGGAGGTAACAAGTAAAACACTATTCTTTCTTGGATATCGCCTAGGGGAGCTTATTTGCCATTTGTATATCTATTTTGGTGAATTGCCAGTTCAAATACTTTGCCCATTCTTTGCTGGGATGTTTATTTATCTAATATTGAGTTTAGAGAAGGTTTTTAAAAAATATATACTCTGGAAATAAGGCTTTTACCAGATATATCCTTTACAAATATTTTCTCTCTGTATATAGCTTGTCTTTTGATTTTATTAACCATATCTTTAGAAGAGCAGAAGTTTTTACATTTTGATAAAATCCAATTTTTTTCTTGTGTTTTTGGTGTTTTGCCTAAGAAATATTTTCCTATTCCAAGTTCACAAACATTTTTTCCTATGCTTTCTTCCAGAATTTTTTCCGATTTTAGGTTCTATGTTTAGATTTATGATTCATTTTGTGTTAAATTTTCTATATGGTCCAAGGTAAGGGTCAAATTTCATGTATTTATTTATAGACATGCAATTTTAACAGCATAATTTATTGAAAAGACCATTCTTTCTCCACTGAATTGTCTTTGTTACCTTATAAAAAATTGGTTGTCAATAAATATGGGTCTATTTCTGTACTTCCTGTTCATTTCCATTGATTTCTTGGTATAGCTGCATCAAATGTCATGCCATTTTTGATTACTGTAGCTTTATGATGAGTCTTGAAATCAAGGTATTGTAAGTCCTTCAACTATATTCTTCTCTTACAACGTTGTTTTATGTCTTTTGCATTTTATTGTGGATTTTAAAATAAGCTTGTTAATTGTTCTGAAAATGCATTCTGGAATTTTGATTGGGACTGTGTTGAATGTTTAGAACAACTTGGGTAAAACTGACATCTTAACAATATTGAGTCTTCCTGCCCTAAAACAAGGTCCATCTCTTTATTTATTCAAGGCTTCTTTAATATCTCTCAGCAATATTTTGTAGTTTTCAGTACACAGGTCTTGCACTGAAATATTTCATATTTTTTGATATTGTATAAGCAATGCTTTCTTGACTTCAATATCCAATAATTGCTAGTACGTAGACATATCTTTTTTATATTGGTGTTGTATTATGAACTCTACTAAGTTCACTTATTAGCTTATCAGTTTTTTTGTTGATTTCATTGAATTTTCTACATAGATGATAATGTTGTCTGCCAATAAAGGCCATTTTACTTCTTCTTTTCCTATCCAGATGCATTTTTCCCCTTGTTCTTGCGTTATTACATGGGTTGCAACCTCTAAGACAATGTTGAATGTATGTCTTACTTGAAGTGATATTATATCATTTCACATATAAGTGTAAAGTCATATATTTCTTCTCTCTTAGCTTTCATTATAACCTGGACACACATTCTACTTATATACATTTTATAAACTATGCACTATATTGTTTGCTTAAACATTCAGTTGTTATTTAAAGATGTTTTAAAAATTAAAGAAAAAATCTCATATATTTCATCACGTAGTTCCTTCCTTTGAGTAGTTCCATATTTCCATCTGGTGTCATTTTTCTTCTGCCTGAAGGACTTTTTATAACATTTCTTGTAGTGTAAGTCTGCTGGTGATGACTTTTTCCTTTCTGTATGTCTGAAAAAGTCTTTATTTTGCCTTCTTTTGAAAGATATTTTACTGTGTATGAAATTCTAGGGTGGCTTCTTCCCCTGCCCCCATTACTTTAAACATGTTACTCCATTGTCTTCTCATTTGCATTGTTACTTATGAGAAATCTGCTATCAGCTTTGTCTTTGTTCCTTTGTACATAACATATTCTTTTTATATCTGATTGTTTTTAATATTTTCTCTTGATCACTGATTTTGTGCAATTGATTATGATATGCCTTAGTGTAGTTTGTTACATTTCTTGAGTTTGGGATCTCACGAGATTCTTGTATTTTTTTGTTTAAAGTTTGCATTAAATTTGGAAAAAATTCAGCCTGATTTCTTCAAATATTTTTCTGTTCTCTACTCTTTATCCTGTCCGCCGGGGACTCAAAAGAGACATATATTAGATTGCCCGATGATCTCCCACAGTTTACCAATACTTTTTCATTTTTAAAATTCTTTTTTCTCTGTCTTTCATTTTGGGTAGTTTCTATTCCTTTGGATTCAAATTTACTAATCTTGTTTTTGCAATATCAAATCTGCCACTAATCCTATTTTATGTATTTTTCATCTCAAGCATTGTAGCTTTTATCTCTAGATGTTCAACTTGGTCATTTTTCCATCTCTGATGCCTCTACATAATTTATTAACACATGGAAAACAGTTATAATAATTGCTTAATGTACGTGTCTGCTAATTCTAACTTCTGTGTCAGTTCTGTGTCGGTTTCAATTGATTAATTTTTCTCCTCATTATTGGTTGTATTTTTTCTGCTTTTTTACATACTTGGTGATGTTTTATTGAATGTTATACATTTTAACTTCTTTGGTGCTGGATATTTTTATATTCCTATAAATAGTCTTGAGATTTGTTCTAGGATACAGTTAAGCTAGTTGGAAAGTTTGATCCTTTTCAGTCTTCCTTTTAAGATTTGTTAGGTGGGCGGCTGGCCCCATGGCCGAATGGTTAAGTTCACATGCTCCACTTTGGCAGCCCAGAATTTTGCCAGTTTGGATCCTGGGTGCAGACCTAGCACCTCTCATCAAGCCATGCTGAGGCGGTGTCCCACAAAGCACACCTACGACTAGAATATACAATTATGTACTGGGAAGCTTTGGGGAGGAGAAGAAGCAGAAGGAGGAGGAGGAGGAGAAGGAGGAGGAGGAGGAGGAGGAGAAGAGAAAAAACAAAGATTGGCAACAGATCTTAGCTCAAGTGCCAATCTTAAAAAAAAGAAAAAAAAAAAAAAAGATTTGTTAGGTGGGACCAGAGTTGTGTTTGGCCTAGAGCTAATTAATCCCCTTATGGAGGCAAGACTTTTCTGAGTACCCAACTCTCCACAAATTCTGAGGTTTTTCATTCTGTCTGGTAAGCACAGGTCTTGTGTAACAAACAGATGTTGTTACCACTAATATTTTGAGTGACTCTTTACTTGGTCTCAGGTAGTTTCTTATAAACATATATTGCTTAAATGGTTATTCAAGGGGAATCTTCAGTATATTTCCAGAGTTCTCTGTGAAGGTCTGTCCTCTCTGATACTCTGATCTGTGAACTCTAGCTGCTTTGTTCTCCTTGAGCTCTCAACTCCATCCACTCACCTCATAGAGTCTGCAGGACTCATTGCAGGAGTCTGACTCTATTCATCCGCCAGTACCATGGTCTACAAACTCTTTCAAGGCAGTAAGCTGGGACAATTGTAAGGCTCATCTTGTTTGTTTCACGTCTTTCTGGGATCACTGTCTTCCATAGCTTGATGTCAAATGCCTCGAAAACTGTTGTTGCATACAATTTGTTTGGTGTTTGGTTGTTTCAGGCAAGAGGGTAAATATGACCCCTGTTACTTTATCTTGGCTGGAAGTAGAAGTATCATTTGATCTCATGTACTTTTGATAATTTCTTCTGGTTTTCAACAGTTACAATTAGCCCCATGAAGTTGGATAATGTGATAATATGAATGCGTGTAACTACATTATGGGAACCCCTTACAACTTCAGTTGGTAGAGTTTAGAAATGGGACAAATTTAACAGGTAAGTTTAAATCTTAGAAAAATATTCCATTAGTAATTCTGGAAAAATTATGGAGGGATACCAATTCAAAGGAGAAACATTAATAAAATTAATATTAAAATAAAATCTAAAATAAAATTAAAATCTATCTAATAACAATAAAATCAAATCAAAAATAAAAATTAATCTGTAATACTTAGGCATAATTGTGGATAACATAGAGTTTTAGACTTTTATAGCTGATGCTTTTTCCTATGGTATAGTTGGATACTTTTCCTATAATTTCAATTACCAGCAATATGCTGATGACTCCTAAAATATTCTCTCTAGCCCAGGTGTCTCCCTTGAGCACAAGAGTCATCACCTACTACACATCTGTCCAGAATCTCCACTATCTAATGGAGCCTCAATTTCCTTCAAGGTCAGAGCTGAAATCAGCTCCATGCCAGCTACCACTCTTCCTTTCCTGAATTACTTATCATGATGTTCTCATGCTTTTATAAATCTCTACAGGTTTTTACATTCAACTAGGATAACCTTCCTCTACTCAGCCCCTACAATATGCCTCCTTGTTGCCAGGAGTTCACAGAAATTTTGGTGCATACATTGATTTAATTAATCTATTAAATTAATAGTCTCAAGCCTTTCCCAGCACGTCTATGAATTCCTGGTGTGCTCATGTCCTTACTGTCCCCTTTAGCTATAATGTACTGAATTGGCTCTCTTTGTGGATCATTTCACCACACTGAGTGCATCCCTGTGCCTCCTCAGGTCAACTCAGCCACAAAGCTTATCTCCTTTCCTTAATTTACACAATAAGGACCACACTGAAAGTTTTATGGATGGTAGAAGAAATCACTAAGGGATTAGAGGTGAGTGGTACAGATTACATCATTCAATACAGACTACTCCTTAGATATCTTTTTTCCTCCCTCTATCCCTTAGCTATTTCTGTCAACCTGGGCTCTGGTCTTCTACCATATTGCTCACTGACTCACTCTGCTCCTGAGGAATTCTCTGCTATTCACTGCACACCTCAATTCAGTGATTCATGACAAGAATTTTGTGTATTGTTCTCTCTTCTTCTTGTGCACCTTGCCCAAGTTGTCTGTCAAAATGTTTTTCTAATAAAAAATGGTCTCTGCTTAGAGAAATTTGGTACTATCTCTTATGCTAACTTTTTTATCTTCTTACATTTAGAAATGCGTGTTTGAAATCATTACAATTTTTACATTATTCATATTATGGTGAAAATACATGACAAACATTATTCGTCATCCAAAAGAGATTGAGGGAAATCAAATGTACTTGAATATACATGAAATTCGTAGCAGAAAATAATTATTTAACACTTGTCTTAGAAAACTGTATTTTCTTTGAAAGGGTGAGATAAGTCTATTTTTATCTTTGAGTGAAAGAAAAATCAGAGTTGATGAAAAATCAGAGCAATTGATAAACATGAAAATATAATTCAGCTTAATGATTTTGTGACTTGATTCCTTCACAGGTGAACATCAAAAGGAAAATCCAATTAAAATATGGCTGCAACACGGTGAATAAGACCAGTATTCATTAGATTATTTAAAAATATGTGATGGGACCACTGTAACAAAGTAGAAAAATAGTTTTTATATTGTATAAGATATCCGAAGAAAACATGAAAGTCTTCTTAATTATGGAATGTTTCATGGGTTTCATATATGTTAGAAAGATAACCAGTACCACTTTGCATAAGATTACAAAACTTATTCGCAGTAAGTCAGAGTTGATTTTAACAAAATAAATATATTACATAAGTAGAAATGTGAAAGTTGCTGCAAAATTTACAGGAAAAAAGCTGAAGATTTTAGGCACATATTGTCTGCATAATTTGGGTTTAATGATATTTAAGTTTTTGCGTAAGTAAAGAAACTTTAAGGGGCCAGCCCAGTGGCACAGCAGTTAAGTTCGCATGGTCTGCTTCGGTGGCCCAGGGTTCACTGGTTCGGATCCTGGGTGCAGATCTACGCACAGCTTGGCAAGCCATTCTGTGGTAGGCGTCCCACATATAAAGTAGAGGAAGATGGGCACGGATGCTAGCTCAGGGTCAGTCTTCCTCAGCAAAACGAGGAGGATTGGCAGCAGATGTTAGCTCAGGGCTAATCTTCCTTGGAAAAACTTAAAAAATTTTTAAAAACCAAAAAACTTTAAGATGTACTTGATACTATCAAATAATCGAATAAAACTTCAAAGTTGCGTAAAGAGTATCTTGCAAATTGAAAATAGACGTGAGCTTCCATAATTGGTGTTCCTATAAATAACTGAATTTATATGTATTAGTAATTATTAATAATTACAGTTCTTGGCTTAAACTTACATTCTTCATAGATTATTCACACACATAATAAAACTCATTTTTGAAATTTTACTTAAAAAGAATTTAAATTTTAAAGGAAGCTTGCAGAGTGTCATTGGGACAAATAAGGTTTAGTTAAATATACTAAAATGACCTATTATGGGAATAAAATGCTTTGTTGGATGGCAAGTGTGTGAAAGTGTCATTTTCTGAATGTTGCTGGAATATAATGGTTCCTCGGTTCTGAAAGATGTCCAATTAGTGTACCTAAAAGCAGCTCTTAATAAAACAATTTACTGTCTTTTGTTGCTTTTTCATGCTATTTTTGCTTTAGCACCTCTGTAAAGCAAGCACATTTATTTTCTTTTATAGATTTTTGTGGCTCCTACTGTGGGACAGTTCTGCTTCTAAAGACTACAGCTTTATTCGTTTCATCAAAAGAAAAAACATAGTCTGTGAAACTAGACTTATTAATATGACCAATAACAATTGCTCTATTATCCAATTATAGGTATATTCTTTTTTATTTGGTTTATACCTATGCCAACCTATGCTTGAAGGCAATTTGCTGGTATGTCATCTTACTGAAAGTACTCTGCTTTGTGGGATAACCTGGGGGTATCATGGGACCATGTCTTAACAGACTAACTGATCACATTCAATATTTTCTGCACCTATTAATTGGCTTAGCTGGTAAAGCCGGTGATAATGGGCTTTCGCCCAAAACTGCAGGCTTCACCTCTTTACGCAGTAAATCACATTTCTTATAGAAAAAACCCCCTCATGTCTACAGACTTCATCAAGATCTTGAGCCATTTGTCTTGCAAATACAGTCTGTGCGTGTCTTGCCATTGACAAACTGTAGTCTATCTTATTAAATAATAATACAGGACAGATATTTATCCCACTCCTGAACTCATCTTTGTTACTCAAAAAAATACGTGGTCACCTGGCCCAACTTAAAAATAATGAACAGCATGCCCTTTTAGAAACGTTACATTTAATAGCAAAAGAAATAAAGAGCCTTTTATAGCTTACAGACACCTAGATACTTTTTCTTCTCTTCTCTTGTAAAGCAATGTAGTGACATCGTTTTTCACTGTTAATTTCTGCAGCCTTGACATTCTTCTTTCAGTGGGTTTCCTTATTTTGACTCTCTGAAGTTTTTGCTGTTGCATATTTGCTTGTAGATAATGAGCTCGTGAATAATGCAAATTGCTGTTTTCTTTACATTCACATTTCTAGATATGTTACTTCATTTCTTCGTAATTCAAAGCCTCCTTTTAGATATATCTCATGACTTTTTAGTTTTACACAATTTCTTGATTTTTTTCTAGCCTTAAGGGCAGACTGGAACCAGGAAAATTAATACACAAGAGATGTCCCAAATATTATTTTAAAAATAAATTTTCCTCTACTTGACTTAAAATCCACTGCCTCCAGGGCATATCTTGTAGAAAATAAAAGATTTCTTCAAGTAAGGAAAAACTGGATCTGACATTGTTCTTAACATTGCCCTGATTTATTTGTCTATGAATTAATTTAGTGGCTCCACCACGTACATGCTATGTCACAGAGATGGTCCATTTAAGCTCTTTGAGAGTTAATTTATCTGTAAAATGGGCATAATAAAATTTTCCTTGCAGGGTTATTTGTGGCAATCAAATTAAAATAAACACAAATTCAAAATATAAATATTATAGAAGCATGAGCTAATGCAATGATACTGGAACTCACGAGCTGTCCGTCGATGCTGTCTGCATTCACACGGTGCAGCTTCCTCTATTTCTTCTCAAAAACTAACACAGCATTGTGAGATGAGTAACTCCTTCCTCATATGTTTGGAAGAGTCTTTTTCCTCTCTCTTAACTTTTATAAGGTAAAGAAAAGATAAAAGAGGGCATGAGAAAGCTTTTCTGTAGCATCATTGTTATTAAGAATCTGTCAGGATAAATATTTCTAAAGAAGGAAGGAAAGCAAAAAGAGGAGAGAAGAGATGAGATAAGGAAAAAAAGCAGTTAAATACAGTAAAAATAACATTTTATAATCCAACACTAGCCCTGGATTTTGACTTTTGAGTGTATCAGTTGGCTGAGAACTTTTTGATCCAAAACATGGAAAGATGCCAGCTGGCGACTCTAGAAGCTAAACGCAGAGATCCTCCTAGTTCTATAAAAAAGTTTTAATAAGAAACATGCATTTAATTCATTACAGAAGAAGAGAGGAAAGATATGTTCATGCAGTCTTTCATTATTTGCTAGAAATTATATGTTTAAAGGCCTATGAAATGAAAATTTTACATTCTATACAAGGAATTTTGATTTCGTGCTTTGCTCACTGCACTGCAGATGTTTTTATTTGTTTGTTTGCTTTTTGCATCCAAAATGGTGTGATGTTAACCTAGCAGCAGGACGTGGGATCAGCTCGGGAAAATGAAACTCTCGTGTTCAAACGGTGTCTGCAACATCTACAGGCATTTGGACCTGGGGAGGTGTCGGTCAGTGGCAAGTGATGAGGAATTTGAACGTCCTGAAGTACAATTTGTGGATATTGGGGAGCCGTCGGCTCATCATTAACTAATTTTAACCTATTTACTTAATGCCTCAAATCAATTTTTAAATTAAGATACTAGAATATTGGACGTCATATTATGGGTTTTGTAAGAAATACACCCAACGGAGTAAATTGGATATAGGAGAATGCTGCTCATCTCATAATTTTATACTAAGCAGTCAAGTTTTCATTCTGGTAGGTCATTTGATTCTCTGCAGGTGGCTCTGCCTCCCTCTGAAGACAGCCCTGGCTCACATGTTACACAAATGAAATGCGATTATCTTTGTGGGTAGCATCGTATGATTTGGAACAAGTCTAGGACTCATATAAAGATCCTTCATATAAATCATCCAGCTAAGCTTCTGTGGCCCCAAACTCCTCATTTAAAAATGTTGATAAATGAAGTACCTCTTTAGTTAATAAATGAAGTATCTCTTTAGTTATCCTTTGTCAGCAACATTCATTTTAATGGAAAGTGAGTTTACAGGGTTACATGATTGAACTACTGAGCCAAGTCAGTGTTGGCAAATGATGGGCTAAATTATTGATGTTACACACTAATGAATTCTGATGAGAAATAAAACACAGACATTACGTTTCAAGTGGTTCATAATTATTTTTGTACTTTAAAAGCAATTTTATTCTTTTTTCAAATCACACTGGTTCTGTAAAACAAAAACATAGTTAGTGATTATACTAAAATTATTGAGTTTGTGGCAAAAAATGCTCTTGTAAGTTTTCATTTCTGTGAAGATAATGTTATTCACACTAGGTTTCTGATTTCCTTCTGTACTTCTGGGAAAAGATAATTAAATTAAATGTCTAAATTTTAAAACCAGTGTCTTTAAATAAGATAATCTGCTTTGCAACCATGGTTAGCATTTCAATGGATGTGTTTATAATCTATGATATGTCTATCAAGACATTTACTGGAGCCGTGTTGAAATACCATCATTATTTCAGGTAATGACAAATTCAGAGGGACTTCTATGAAGCAGCTTTGTTTAGTAAAGAAATTATCCTCAAACATGTGACACAGAATGAAGTATGTCCTATAAAATGGTAGATATTTGACAAAGTCAGGGCCTGGTGGCAATAAATGACGCTGTTTCATATTCAGTAAAGGCACACAGAAGTCTATACACTCCATAAAGTAATGACAGTTCCCTTTCATATTTCCTCATGAGTTAACTGTCCCAGATTGAGACTTTACTTGTCTGTGACCTTCCTTCTTTCTAATGCAGAGACTCAAACAAAGGCTCAATCTGAAGAGATTTTAGACTGATTTTTAATTAAGAGATACTAGAGGTAGAAATCACAGTTGATGAGGTAATTCAAAGATTCATCACTTGCTGGTCATGAGTGTTTGAACAAGTCCCTCAGCATCTCTACAGCTCAGTTACCGACCTCCCTAAATGGGGCAGCACGTCCTCCTCTCCTATCAGAGAAGGTTGTCATAATTCACAAATCAAGTATGCACGAAACTGAAACCTGCTATGTAAATACATTTCTTATATTTGCCTAGACTGTAGTTCATTTTAGGGAGATCCATAGAATTAGTTTGAAAAATATTCCATTTACCAACTGAGGGATAAGATGCAGGGGAAAGGAATGAGAAGAGTTTTCAAGTCAAGGTTTGGTCAACATGCCAGATTACTGTCCCCTTAGGACAATATGTGCAGACTCATACAAGAATAAAAATCCAAAAGTAAAAGTTCTTTCATTGGGCTGGACTGAGGTAGGAGACGCAGTGCAGCGTACTTTAGTTCTCACTTGGTGTACTCTGTATAAGAAATTGTAAAAAACCCTGGGACTTGTTTAACTCTGTAACACCCCCTTTCCACCTTAAGGTTTGCTGAGTCATTTTCTTCATCTTCATAGTTTTCCCTTTATCTATGATAGACTTGGCACCATTTGTGAATAACAAGGCTACTTCAAATTTTATTTTTAGTATTTTCTTTTGAAATTTTATCCTAATATCTTTCCCTTGTTATAACTCCACTGTTCATTGTTCTATAATCTTGATACTTTGGGATGAAAAATCATGTGTCTGAGTTAATCTCACATCAAAGCAGTATCATTATATAATGATGATGCTAAGTTGTATGAAAAATACCTACTGGATATGCTCCATTAGTCACTAATTTTCAAACTTAAAGTTCTGTCTTTGAAAACCTCCTCTCCCCCACACCACTGACATGGCTCCTCCACTTGAAAAATGTACTGCCTGTGTAAAGTGAATTAAAAAAAAAATAAAGATGCTGGGTATTATTTTGTTTAAGTCCAAGAAAAAAATCAGAATATATAAAAATTTGTATCATTCTAATAAAAACAATCATAAATATGCTTATTTTATTTTAAAATTAAAAAGACCACATTTTGGTTTTAGCATATTATTTAACAGAATAAAGACAGTAGATGATTTAATTCACGGAATTTCATATTGACAAATGCTTTATGAACTTCTTGAATCTACATCACATTGAAATGTGTGAAATGACTGTATTTCCATCTCAGATATCAACATTTGAATTGAAGTTCTCCTTTGTTTATTTTGAAATGGAAGGAAGACAGGTGACGTAATGCTACGATTGTTACCCACAGGCACTCATGAATGTTGTCAGAGAGAATCTTCAAGATATTTTGAGGGATAAGAGTCAGAAGACCAATACCATAGGTGATAAACAAAAAACAAAGCATTAGAGAGGTTAGAAACAGGATGGAAACCACTTCAAGGGAAACATGAAATAGGACCGTACTGTCTAGAAGAAACAAAGGATCTCTTACACACACTCAGATCAATCATTTGGCAGCCAACTTTATCATGTGAAAAGAATAAAGTTAATTTGATTATACCAACAGTCAAGAAGAACTTCATTTCTGCAACATCTTTATTAGGATGTTCCTAGGTGCCATCCTAGGTTCCATATGCTAAATGCTAAGTTGGGTGCAAATGAAGCGACAGAGATACTCCCTAAGTTGGGCCCACTGGAGATCTGGCCCTGATCACCTCTCTGACCTCATTTTGTACTTTACCCCAGCCCTGTGATCCACCCATATAGGCCCTCTAACTCTACCAAAGGAAACTATCCGGCTTTATGCCCCTTGAATTGTCGATTCCATCACATGGAGTTAATCTTGCATGAACTTTCTTAATTCTGTTCAAAATATTTTCTCATTTCTCTTATAATTTATGTGGGGAATTTTTCAAATATCTTTTAATTATTGATTCCTAATAATTCCATTGTGGTCAGAAAACATATTCTTCATCATTTTAATGCTTTTAAATTTATTGAGACTTGTTTTATGAGCCAGTATATAGTCAATATTTGGAAATGTTCCATGTGCACTTAAAATAATGTATATTCAGCTATTGTTGAATGGAATGTTTTATAAATGTCAATTAGGACAAGTTGATTGATAGTATTGGTCAATTATTCCATGTTCTTATTGATTTTCTCTATGCATATTCTATCAACTTCTAAGAGTACTGAAATCTTAAACTATGTGTGCATCTTTTTATTTCTGCTTTAAATTTTTTCAATATTTGCTTTTATGCACTTTTGAAATTTTCTAATTAGATGCATACACATTTAGGATTGTTAGATATGCCTGATGAATTGATTCTTTCTCTTAATGAAATGACACTCTTGATCTCTGGTAATATTTCTAGTTGTGAAGTTTAATTTGTCTGATATTAATGTAGTCTCTCCAACTTTTGCTTGGTGTTGCATGGCATGGTCTTTTTTTAATCTTTTACTCTCAATCTATCAGTGTCTTCATACTTAAAGTGTATCATTTATAGACAATTAAGTTTGAGTTTTCTATGTTTATCTAATATGGCTGTATCTGTTTTTTAATTGGGGTTTTTGGCTCATTTATATTTAATATAACTTTTGATATGCTTGGATTTATGTCTACAGAATCAATATTTTTGCTGGATAGAGAATTCTGGGTTCATTTTTTTCTTTTAGCAGTTTTAAGATACTCTTCTATGTCTTCTGTCCTCTATAGTTTCTGATGAGATGTTAGAGGTAATTTTTTGATTTCCTTTCCTCTGGCCACTTTTAATTTTATCTTTAATTTTTTTTTATCTTTAGTTTTCGTGAGTTGACTATGATGTACCTAGGCATGATTTTTATGTATATGTCTTTTGGGGGTTTCTTTAACCTTATTGGATCTGTAACTTGATTTTTCACCAAAATGACCATATTATTTTTATGCTTTTTATGATTTAAGTGCATTTCCTACTGGTAGCTGATAAGTTAAGCTATTCTAATATCATAAGAAGAAACACCTAAGAAGTACATGTCAAAATTTTAGCACTTTGTTTGGTAAATGAATGGTTGAGAATTATTTACTGAATGTTCAATGCATTCCTGGAATATCAAACCTAAATTAGCCTGTTAATTTGTGGCCTTGTTTAAGACTTTATCACACAGACACACAGAAAATTGCCATAGTATCATGATTAAGAACAGGTACCCAGTAAGCAAACTGCCTGGGTTTAAATCCTGTCTCTCCTGTTAGCTACATAACTCTGGGCAAAATATGTAACCTCTGTGTGCTTCAGTTTCCTCTTCCATAAAATGAGGACAGTATGATAGCACCTCCTAGGGTTCTCTGGGAATTAAATGAATTAAAATTTGTATAGCAATGAGGACAATGTCTGGCACATAGTAAGGACTAGATAAATGCCTTGTTAAAGAAAGAAAAGAAAAGGAAATGAGGACACAATGTCTATTTCATAGCCTTGGAATCTGTTTTCCATGTTGCTCACACCTCTTCTTCTTTAAGGTGCTCCCTTCCCCCAGTCTCACACGATGTGCCTCTTTGTCTATTTATGTTCAGTTACTCATTCCCGGAAGCCTGTTTCAATTCCCATCTCTTTTTCAGAGGTATTCCCCTGAATTTAGGTCTAAGCAGCTCTCTCCACTTCCTGGCCAGCCAGAAAGTTTACTGTCCATACCTGGTAACACTTCATCATATAACTAGTTATTCCCTAATATTTTGTATGTCTACGTCTTCACTTCATTTCTGATATTTGTTGTCTTGCACTTTTATTCTCTAATAACATCAACCTAGTTGTCATTTCCCCTGCACACTGATGCACTGTGCTGTTTTATTTTCATATATCTTTGTTCCAGCCGTTGTCTCTTTCCATAACCCTCCCATCTACCTTTTGTTGATGTCTCCACACCTTTTAAGATTTAGTTTAGTAGGTAGGGTATTTCCTTCAGAAAACTGAATTTGCGTTTGCAGGTTGGGCCACGTGCTCTCCTTCTTGCTGTCATTTATATTTACGCAACATATGAGGTTTCAAGCTCCTTGAAGACAGAGATTTTATCTTCCACCTTTGGACTCTCAGTTTCTAGCAAAATGCCTTTCACATTGTAGGCACCCCCCAAAAATGTGTCTTGAAATTAATTGATATTCTTCAACCTAACTCTACTGCTTAAGGTCAAAGACCAAGATGTATATTGTATGCATTATATTGGTATTCAATATGTACAGAGTGAAATCAGTGTTTCAGTGTTATGAAAATTTATATTTTTCCCCTCATCCATCAAAATGAAATTCTAAAGGCTTACTTTCACCATAGAAAGATAATGAAGCAGTCAGTGCTAAAAGTAGGGTATAGAACAAATAAACTTATAAGTTGTCTTTCATCCACATTTTTCTGACTCTGAACTGACTTTTGGCAATAGGCATTTATTTCTTAGCATTCTTACCTATAGTCAACATTGGATTAAGGTGGAATGCTGATTTAACATTTAACAGAAGATATTGGTTAAAAGGTGGCTCATTTATTTGGATGTTTTAACAGAATATTTGTTTAATTCTTCTTTTAGTTTATGTGTTTACGCATACTTTAATGGTTGAGGCAAGAATGACTAAAAGATTTCAAGTTAACCAAGCATTTCTTTTGTTACATTATATGACTAGAGGTGTTGTGTACCTATCTGTGGTTTCTTGAATTCCTAAGAGTTTGAAATGATGTCAGACGTTGAGTTTCAAGCTCCTGAAGGTGAAAAGATTGGAAAGTATAAATGCTTCCATGATTAACTAATTTTGGCAAATTCTGGCAAGAAGTTGTTGCATTTTCAAAATCACCTTACAACACTATTGGAAAAGAGAGAAGAAAGTGAATTAAAGTTGTAAATTGTTTACCATGTGCAGGGCACACTGCACACTTCATCGCATCCAGTTCTCACAGCAACCCTTGGGTAGGCACTGTTTATACCTGCTTCACATCTCAGATGATACCACCAAACAACCAACCAACCAACTCACCAACATACCCACCTCCAAAATCAAACTGGTATTCAGAGTCATGAAGTTTATATTTTCAGTTCAACACAGAGAGAGGGATTAAACAAACACAAAATTTACTCTTTAAACTATTTTGACCTATTTATTTACGCAAGTGATAAAGCAAAGTGCATTGCTAAAATGCATTTCAGTACCTCTCCTATCATTTCATGTGCCCATTCCCTATTTTATTTTTCTCTTTAGCACATAGTACTACTATATCTTTAACTTGTTTATTGTCTCATTTTCTCTATTGAAATGTAAGTTCCATGAGGGTAAGAATTCTTGTCTGTTTTGCTTATTATTGTATCTTTTTTCATGAAAAGTTTTTATTTTTATGTAGTCAACGTTAATATTTTCTTTAATTTCCCCTCATTTAAGAAGGACATTCCTACTCAAAACATTCAATATCCTATATTTTTTAAAAGATGTTATAGATTTTTAATGCTTAATCTATAATCTATAGAAATGTACAAAGTAATCTATACTTTATCCCTCAGAGAGCTGGCAAGTGAATAGTGCCCTCATTGTATGCAATTTGAAATCTTAGTCTCATTATATTCTAAATTCCACATATTTGTGAACGTTTCTGGATACTCTATATCAGTGCACAGCCTCAGGCCTGCTGTCTGTTTTGCATCAATATTATGCTATTTTAATTACTTTAGCTTTAGATATGTTTTGCTGCCCAGTGGTATAAGTTCCTGACCCCAACACTACTACAATTTTTCTTGTTTAAGAAATGTCAGAGCTATTCTTATGGTTTTTATCTTCCAAATGCATTTGGAATCACCTTCTCAAGCTTCATGGAAAAATCTTTTCTGAATTTTGAGTATGATTGCATTGAATTTATGGATTTTTCAAATGTTGAGATTTTAAAAAATTGGCATCTTCCCAGTATGTATAATCTTCTCATCCATGAAAATGATATATATTTACTTTTATTTAGGTCTTTGCTTATGTCTTTTCATTACTGTTTAGTAGCTTTCTCCAAAAGAATTCAGCCAACTTTTTGTTAGGTTTATTCTTAGGAACTTTATACTTCAGATTGCCATTTTAAATAACTGTCTTATTAATTCTAATGCTTTTCCAGTTGATTCTCCCAGATTTTCTAGGAGAAACATCGTATTGCCAGACAATAATGGTAGTTTTGCCCTTTTCCTACACAGTATCTGTACCTCTTATTTATTTTTCTTGACTTACTGCTAAGGCTTCGGCACAGTGATGCACAGCAATGATGACAGCAGAAACACTTACTTTTGCTTTGATTTTAAGAAAATGCTTCCAGTAATTTATCACTTAGGACATTTTATCAAGTTAAGGGAGTTTTGTTCTAAACTATTTTGTGACTTTTATTAGAGTAAGTAGATGTTGCTCTTGTTAGCAAACATTTTTCAGCATATATTGAGTAATCATACATAATCTTTCCCCTTTAATCTGTCATTATGTTAAATTGCATTAATATATTTTCTAACGTAGAATTTCTTTGCAGTTTGAGTCAAAACTCACAGGTTTTGATATCTGATGCTCTTATTTTCTTTTATTTTTAAAAAGTTTAAGAAGATGTGGCAGTATATCCCATTGTGATTGTAAATTCTCTGAATTTCAATCAGTTCTTACTTTATATATTCTGAAGGTATGTTGCCATGTGCATTAAGTTCATGACTGATATGTCTTAATAGGTTATATATTTTATCAATATGAAATATCCATATTTGAATGTTTCAATTCTTTTTACCTTGAAGTCTCTTTCTCTCTCTTTCTAAATTAGACCTTTCAAATTCTTTTTTTCTAGGCTCTTCATTCAGTTTCTGTTGGTCTGAGGTGCATCTCTTCTGAATGAGATGGATTTTGCTTTTATGACCAATCTGTAAATCTATAACTTTAAACTGTGTAATAAAACAATTTACAGCCATTATGGTCACTAAAAAGTTTAGATTTATTTGGTACATTTTTATACTTTTCTTGTCCTCTTTCTTGCATTTTGAATTATTTAATTTTTTATGGTACGTTTTTTCTCTGGTAATCTGGGAGTGACAAATCTTATTTCTAGACTTTCAGTGGATATTCTTAAATTACTGGCATCTACTACCTAGTGTTGACCAGTAACACTGAGCAATTTAATGTCATTCCTCAATCATAATATCTCCAAATGCACATATTTTAACATCCAAATTTCCATAATTTCTTTTGTCTTTAAAAAGATCACATAGCTTCAGAGATTTTCTTCTACATCATGTTGGTAACTGATTTTAGATATTTATCCTGTGTTTTTTTCTGGCTTCTTTTCCTTTGCACAGTCCTCTTCCAGAACTAGGAAATTAGGCTGTCCCTATACATATTTATGTATTTTGTACGTGTATGTGGGATAGAGGGAGAGAATGATTAAACACCTTACTTCTATGCCATCCAAATTCCTGGCAAAAGAGCCAGAAAATGCTTTTGTTTATTAACTTATAGAATTGTAGGCACCTAGAGCTGGAAAGAACCTTTGAGGTTATCACATTCAATCTTAATAAACCAATTCAATAACTCACTTAAAAATCAATTCATTCAACAAATATTTTTAAGTACTTATCATGTTTCAAGAATTGTAGCTGGTGCCAGGGAGATAAAGATGAACAAATGAGATGTGCTTTCCAACTGAGAAGGCTCACGTTCTAGTGGGTGAGGAGATGCAGACACCCATACAGATGTGTGTGCAAGGAGGTCAGGGAACACTCCAGGAGGAGTGCTGCCTCTGGGCTGACTCTTAGACCATTCACTTTCCCTCAACCACTGCAGTAACTTCTGCTGGAGCACCACCAGTACATGTTTGCATAGCAACACTTACCACTTGTTAGAAAACGTATTCTTATTGAGCCCAAACCCCCTTTTCAAACTCTTCCATCATTGGTCCGGGTGTTGCCTTCCAGAGCTCAACAAAACACACGTGCTGACCTTCACTTAGCAGTCTTTCAGATGTTTGTCCTTCCGAGGTCTTTTTCCTTTTACAGTTAAGGATTCTAAATTTTGTATATTTCTCCCTCTCTCTGATCCTTCTTATATTGTTGCTCTCTAGTGTATAAATATGATCTTTAAACTATGATTTCCAAATCTGTATAAAATACTGCAGATGCAGTCAACTTTTGAAAAAATGCGACAAAACTATCATCTCCTTTAACCAAACAAAATACTTGAGCTTATGCAGTCTAAGATCACATCAACATGTTGTAGCCACATCGCATTCTCTCATTTAAATGATGAGTTAATGCCCAGTCTTTCTTCCAAATAAGATGCCAAGGAGGGAGTGAATATCACAGCATTGAGTGTATTAAAAATAAAAAGAGAGGGGTTGGCCTCGTGGCATAGGGGTTAAGTTCACTTGCTCTGATTCAGTGGCCCGGGGTTCCCTGGTTCAGACCCCAGGGGCAGGCCTAAGCACTACCTATCAAGCCATGCTGTGGCAGACATCTCATATATAAAATAGAGGAAGTTGGGCACAGATGTTAGCTCAGGGCTAATATTCCTCAAAATAGATAAATAAAAAGAGAAAAACAATGATGAGAAAATGAAATAACAGTACTTTACATGGGCTCAGATGGGAGGTTAGAACTACAAAATATGCCCTACACTGTCAGAGTCAAGAAGTCTTACATGCTTGCTAGAGCTGGAACATGGCGTTGGTTCTAAGATTGTAGTAGCTCACTTTGGCTTATAAACTGTGGTCAGCTAAAATCTCTCTCTCTATTTTTTATATAAATGGCCTCAATGTCAAATGTACTAATTCTGCATTCCAGTTATAGTTCATCTTATTTGTTCCTGCTTAAACATGTAATTCAAAAGCTTATCTGGCCCACCTGGTTTTCTACCATCTGCAGATCTTCTGGTTATGATTTTTGGTGGGCCTGCGAGGAATTGCTCCAAGCTCAAGGATGAATTAAGTTTCATTTTTCTGATCAACGTTCATTTTGAGTTGCTCTTACTCACTATTGGTTATATACAACTTACTTTTCCAAATGTTCATCAGATGATTTTCTCATCAAATAGTTCACTAATATCTTACAGCATCATTTTAACACTACCTTAAAAGTATAAAACATTAGACTCCCCAAGATGCACATGCTACTAAATCAAATGAAAATAGAGAGCAATATGTCTGGTCTCTTGAGCAATTTTTAGCTACATTGACTCCAACCGTAGAGACTGACGCCTGCAGACTCACTCTGCAAACATAGTAAATCACTCCGCCATGTTTTCCTTTTTAAAAATTGCATATAATATGTGAAAACAAGATAGCATGGGATACTTCAAGATTCCCTTAGTAGCCTTGCTACTGCACACCCTAGAAAACAACTGAGCAAGAATTGAACTAATTTCACTAAGAGTGTAAAGCTCCAGAAAAGCTTAGAGTCTTCTAAAACGGACAGCATAGCAACAAAGAGGAAGAGTGAGCTGCTGAAAATACAACGGCAATATGGTGGTATGTATAGAGTACAGCAGGAGATCAAGGAAGATGGAAATCCATTCAGGTGTCAGAGGGAGGTCGCGGAAGCACCAGGAAGGATTCTGTAGAGATGTTTGATTTGAGTCAAGCGTTCTTTAACAGGTAAGGTAAGGAATAGTATCGCAGAAAAGGGGGAAAAGTATAAGCCCAGGAGAGGAGAAAGGAGTTCAATAGCTTTCATGGTTAGTAGGAATTTTGGAGTGGCTGAAACAGACTGAAGGAACTAACGTGGAGAGAGATGCAGCTGGGAAGGTTGGCAGGAGCTGAGTCATGGAGGTCATTGTGTACCATGCTGAAGGTTTAGGACTTGATTTTTGTTTTAGAAGATTGCACATTTCTGTAGTTTTATGGCAAGATCCTGAAAATTATATTGTCACACTTTTACTAAAAGCAGAAATAGAAATAGTCTAAATTGAAGGCATCTCCAGCAGATAAGAAAAGAATCCACTAAGTTAGGCTCCTCAAGTTCCCCACATACAATCCAGCCTTGCTGCTGTATCTCTGGATGCTGAGTCGTTGAGTTTTCCCATTGATACTGTCCTGTCATCTCTAGCCCTTCATTTCCACGGTTATGTAACAGCCATCAAAATAAGTCATCTAAACCCAAGTTTAGTAAAGAACATATTGGTGAATTTCTAATAAAAAGTTAGAATAAGGATTATTGAAAGTTATGGATTGAGAATTCACTTTATCCATATTCAGATAGTTTCTACTGACATTTTCAATATTTCAAAATACACCCTAATTCACAATGAAGATTTGCATTTGTGAGATTTTTAAGAATGTTTACATTTGGGCAGAAATATGGGACTTTTCTAAGACAAGAATCAGAACATGCAGACTACCCTTGAATATTTAAAAGGGAATCACAGGTTATAGCCACTCCATAATTTTAATGTACTATATGTTAACAGACTTTTTCAGGAAAAAAACATGCTTCTGACTTCTACAATACAGTAATTGTAGTTTATACTCAAGTTTGCATATGAATTCCTATTAAGCCTACAGTTTTTTTTTTTTTTTTTTTTTTTGAGGAAGACCAGCCCTGGGCTAACATCTGCCACCAATCCTCCTCTTTTTGCTAAGGAAGATTGGCCCTGAGCTAGCATCTGTGCCCGTCTTCCTCCCTTTTATATGTGGGACGCCTGCCACAACATGGCTTGACAAGTAGTACATAGGTCTGTGCCTGGGACCCGAACCAGTGAACCTTGGGCCGCCAAAGCAGAGCATGCGAACTTAACTTCTATGCCACTGGGCTGGCCCCTAAACCTACATATTTTAACCTCTACCTTTTAAAAACCTTAAATTTCTCTTACTATTTTAAATTTTTGTTGTAATCCATTATCAATAGAACTCTTATACAAAGTATATATATAAAGTATATATACATGTATAAAGTACATATATTTTATATATGGGATATGTATGTACATATATGTATATATAACCTCATGATATATATATCTCTTCAAAACAAAATAGCAAAAATAGCAACCAGTAAAAATGAAATTTCAAATAACTTTGGAAGTGCTTTGCAAAATCCTTTTCTTTAATTGTGGTGATGCATCATGAAGTGCACACGTATTTAAAATATTTAGAAAAAGATTGGTTTGTTTAGGTTCAGCATGCATGCTTTATGCTGCAAGTTAATGAAAATTATGGCTTTAAAGAGCATATGTCATTATTTTTGTCTTTTATAGAACAGGTACTTGTATTTTTTGTTTTTTAATAGAACAAGGTGGTGTGTGTCTTCCTTTGGGAGGTCATGTTTTATACATATTGAAACATTTCAATTAGCAAAATATTAATTCGAAAAAATTTAAGTAATTTTCAGATACTAGTCTTCGCATCGTTAATATGGGTTTCTAAAATAGATCAAAGTCTTACAATAAAGACAATTGATCCACTAAAAGTTTTTACAGAGATAGGTGTAAAATTTCATATACATCTGGAACCACAGCTACATTCTAACCCCATGTTGCTTATTTTTCAAATAAAGTCATCCCCAAATCTGCTTGGGAGGACCGACCTCTTGAAAAGGGAAGGGGAAAGAAAACAGTTAAATAAAATAAATATAAGAGTGTCATTTTCACTGAAGTAGATTTCACACAAAAGCAACACAAGGCAACTGTTGATAACATTTTTTAAACAGCTGAATGTCATCTGTAAAACCTGAAGATCTGAAAATATATATTTATACCAAATGTATTTATAAAAATCTGTTGTGAGGTTTGTGAGAAATAAGTCCAATCTCCCTTTTCCCCCAAAGTATGCATGGTATATATGCTAACTTACTGAATTCATCCTTCATGCAATTCCAGTTTATTAAAGAGGTTAAAAATTTATAAAACTCTGATGGGATATGGTTTTAATGCTTCATCACACTACCCATCATTTGCTTTTCAATCTAGATCAGAATGATCTTTCCCACTTCCCTGCAATCACCTACCTGCACAGCTAATATTTCCTGAATACTCTCTTGAGAGTCTGTCTGGAACTTGGCCAGCCTCCTCTGGCTGTAGAGGACCACCAGTTTGAAGTGCTCCTGCCACACCTTGTGTATCCTTCTTTGCAGCTGACAGAGCTAAAGGGAAGAGGGAGGGGGAAAAAACACAAGTCAGAGTAGGAGAGGAAATTAATGGCAGTGTTCAAGAAGAATGATGGAGGGAAATATAGAAAGCAGTCAATAGCCCATTCTGCACTGTACGGACCTGACAGGAATTTCACAGTCTCTTGATTTTTCAGCCCACTCATGTGCATTCGTCAGAAACCAGTCACATCTGGCCGCCAGGATGGGGGGTTAATTTTCTCTAAATGCCTCAGCAGTTTTGTTCTAGCTGAGGCAAACTCTGTGACTGCAAAGCTGATGAGTAAAATATTTCTACTTCACCCAGTTTAACTCAAAACCGATAGCCTCGGGACATATTGAACCTTTCTTGAAAAAAATAATCTTTTGAAGCTTTTTTGAATGGCACATCAGGTCAAGCCAAAGTTTAAAAACGCAACTTTAAGACTTTGATGGACACCGTTGCGTCTTTTTTTCCTCATAAAGCTTACCATTGCTTGGCAATGTGTGCTTTAGAGCGTGACAAAACTAAAGAGAATTAACTTAGCCATCAACTGCTGAGGGAGAACAATAACATCGAAGAAATTTCCAGCTAGAACTCCCTATTAATCTACCTCCCTCTGACTGTGTGACATGGAAAGATCTTACTGCACTAAAGTACAGTGGATGCGACGTTGAGAAGGGACATGTTTAATACTGAATCTGTACGGAAAAAAGACTTCTGTGAGGCATTCTGTGCCTTTTGGAAGTTTAATATAAACCAAACAAAAGAAACACCGTAGAAGTTTGACCAAGACAATGTACATTTTCCCGTCAATAGTTAGCAAAGCCATACCATACAGAATTGTTATAATTAGATTATATTCAAAGAAATTAACTTCATAAAAATTAATGGTAAAAATCACATTAAAACAACATTTACATATGATATGTTCCATCCCTGAAACCTCTTTTGATTTTTGGTAATGTGGGTAATTGTTTATGTTGACTTCTTTTTAGCTTATTTTGCAGAATGGAAATATAATCACCAAAGATTTTGTATCAAACATTTCTGCATGACAGAATAAAAACATGTCATGAATATGGCTATTTTGTGTTCCATTTATTGATCTGGGTACTGCTTACATGCAAGAGATGCTTTGCAAAACTTCATCAAACAGTGCATGCATCACTTATGAACTTTTCTGTATGCATATTTCAATAAAAAAGTTTACTTGAAGGTAGCAATTTTTAAAATAGCTCCCTGGTGTTGCATGTGAATTGTTTATCATCATCTTCACTATGAATTATAATAAGCAACACATAGGTATTCATGTAAGTCCACAGAAAAATTAAACCTCTATTCTTGGTTAATTGGTTAACTTAGGAAGAAAAATAATCTTGAAAACTATAGATATTTCAGTTTGGTAAATGCTGAAATACATTACCTGGAATTAGTTTATGGGCTTTCAAATAATTTAGACTATTGAGTCCAGCATCGCTTTTTGTAGAGAAAATCTGCCAGTATTAAATTTTTCCGGAAAAGTTTTAATAAATATTTAAATACAATATTTTAATAATTTTAAAATAATATTAAAATAATTTTTTCTGTCAACTCTGACAGTGGGGGGAGGGTATGCTGTATCTTGATATACTCATTAAGATATTAGGACACGTTAGTCTATATATTATACTGTTATTATGATATCCACAAATATGACAAAAGGCAAATAAGGGAACATGAGTTTTAGAGGAATTAAAGTGAAGGTAATTTTTTTTACAAGCAGGAGCTCTTCAACGTGTGGAAGGTTTTACAAGTGGGAGCTCCTCAACCAAGGCGAACTGAATGGTAGTATTTCCCACGTCCATATCTTAAATGACAAGAAGCAACTGTATACAAGAAGTCTGTTTCATTCGCGTTTCTGCAGTCTAACTTGAGGTAGCCACAAAGGCCCTAAATTAGTCCATATACAAGTGTTAACTGAATCTACTTCACTAGAGAAAGTCCTTAAATAACAACTAAGAAAGAGCAATATCTGAAAAATTAGCTTTTTTGGGAAATCTATAGCTAATAGTCCTTTGGAAAAAGAAGAACCAGGAAATGGAAAAACTGAAGGAATTCTTAAAGAGAGAAGAATCAGCATTCAATAAAAGTCACATATATATATATACACACACACATATGCACATTAAAGACAATAAAATGATCAATAATAATATATACGGGAAAATATTTAAGACACTGGGAAGAAGAGTTGATTTAATCTAAGAGCTGGCCACGATGACAAGTATTTTAGAAAATGTTTATGATAAAAGCCCAATTAAGATGTGAGATGTCAGCAGACAGTGATCATTCAGTAAATATTTATTAAAATTAACTGAATAAAGTGAACTGGTAAAATTTTAGTGGCAAAAGTGAAGAAATGAGTAAGACTTTCAGGAAGTTACTAATTAGTGGTAGAAGAGAAAAATAAACCAAGTAAATGGAAAAGCCGCGAAAATATGTAAAGGAAAAATTAAAGAGAGAGGGAGAATTGTAAGCGGAAAAGTCCTTCAGGTGGATGCAAAGTTTAGGTTGGAAAACCAAAGGAACTGGAATGTTTTTTGATCTCTCTAACCTCAATTAGCCCAGTATTTCTGGAATGAAACACTCCAATGATTGCATTCCTGAAATGTAATCATTTATTCCTGAAATGTCACATTCCTGTGCTCTCATTCAGATTTTAAGAAAGGTGAGGTGGGATGAGGGAGGAAGTGGTAGAGAAACGAAAGAGGACAGTGAGAGACACAAACACAGTGGGTGGGTGATAGCAAGGGCACTCGAGGACTTGTCATGGACTTAGAAGTAAGATTGGAATTTAGAGACATTGATAGATGAGCTGGACTGCTGCTTAGCCCCAAATAAATGTTGCAAGGACTTTGGAAGAGAATGGATATATTCTCAGAAAACTAAGGAGGAGCATATTAGCACAGGAAAAGAGTCCTTTTGGAAAAGGATCCTCAGCTCCATGGCCGTCATTTTGGATATGAAGAGAAAGTAAGGATATTCAACTGTATCAGGAAAGCTGAATCAGAAAGCAGCTGGTGTGTGCTCAGACCCATTTAAAATGGCCAGAAGGAATGGAAGAGTTTTCTGACAATGGTTTCCCATCAGTTTGAATTTGTAGTAGACTTAGTAAACTTGGCTTTAGTACTTGCTTTGTGAGTTCCCTGCTGAATGGAGGCCAAAGATAGAATTCATTGATTCTTCTTTTGAGATAATGATCACTATGTACCTATTCATGAAGAGAAAAATTGGTCAATGTCCATTTTGACATGGTGTAGTAAGATATAGAGAGTTGGTGATCCTACATCAACGTGAGCATTGTCTACAATGTACATTTGTGAGCATTGCACAATACACATTTATACATTTGGTAAAAATATCTTCTGATTAAATTTGCCTGGGTTTCTATGATATTTATTAATATTTTAAAGCTTGCCACTCCTTGACAGTAAAATAGTAAGTTAATGTTGTCACTTTCAAGAATAAAAGATTCTCCATTTTTCTATTTTAATACACTAAATTATATGGATTCTGTTTTAATCTAAGTTATTATTATTTTGTTGTTGTTGAGGAATATTGGCCCTGAGCTAACATCTATTACTGTTATTCCTCTTTTTGCTTGAGGAAGATTGTCCCTGAGCTAACATCTGTGCCAGTATTCCTCTATTTTGTATGTAGGACACCTCCACAGCATAGCTTGATGAGTGATGTGTAGGTCTGTGACCAGGGTCAGAACTCGCAAACCCTGGGCCACTGAAGCAGAGCACGCCAACTTAACCACTATGCCACGGGGCCAGGCCTAATTAATCCAAGTTATTTTGATTGCCTATATAAATTCCTGATAATTGCTGACTTCTATATATCACATAAACCTGCCTTAATACTAAATGTTATAATACATATATTACAACACACAAAACCTCTAATTATGTGGGTTTAGATTTATATTATTTTCTTGCTGTTACACATGTAAAACATTATAATATGCTAAGAACAAAATAACACCATTTGATATTCCAAGTTCCTGAAACATTAGGGCTAGGTATAATCAAATTCATACCAAAGTATCACCTTACACCATTCCCGTATTCTCAACATTAAAATTAGAAATTCCAAAGCATCAACTTTTCAGGTATTTTCCAGGGCCAGGTTGGAGCATTCAGTTGTCTGCTTTACATTATAGAGGACACAAGAATAAAGTAAAGCCTTACTATGCCTAGCTCAAAGGAGACAATTGGGGCACAGCATGGAAGAATGGGGTAAAACAGAGTTGAAGCATATTTGCTACTTGTCAGAGGAAAAAAAATGTGTTCATACGAGTGACTTTAAAAACAGGCCCTCAAGTTATTTGCTAATCTTCCCTTTAAGAAGTGAAGCAGAATTCCTCTCCCCTTGAGTGTGGGCTGGACTTAGTGACTTTCTCATAAAGAACAGAATATGGCAGAAGTGATAGTATGCCACTTCCAAGAAACACACATACACACACACACCTATGGCTTCTGTGCTGAGTTTTCTTTCTCTATAATTCTCTCAGATCATGTGATCTGGGAGAAGCCAGCTCCCCTGTTGTGGGAACAGCTCTGTGGAAAGACCCACATGGCGAGGAACTGAAGATTTTTCTGCCAACAGCCGTGTCCATGATCTTGGAAGCAGATTCTCCAGCCTCTTCAGGTGACTGCCTCCCCCGCCAACAGCTGGATCATAACCTTGTGCGAGACCCTGAGCCAAAATTACCTACCTAAGCAGCTCTTGATTCTTGAGTCTCATAAACTTTGGGAGACAATAAATGTTTCTTGGTTTAAGTTGCTAAATTTTGGGACAACTTGTTATGCAGCAATATTTAACAAAAGGTTCTTAACTGTCTTCCTCTCTTTGCCTAGCAAGGAAATAATTTACTACCCATATCTTCTCACTGGAAAGTAAAGTGCTCTCCTAAGTCACTGTTGAGTTTAAGACTGAAATTGAAAATGATTTATTAGTAATAAGAGGGTGATTAATAAATACGTATTGATTGATACAATATAGTTTGAACCATCTAGGAGCTTATTATTTTAATTGAAGATAGTGCCAAGGAACTATAATTTAATAGTTCCAGAAATCTAAAAATGGTTAATTATTCAACAAATATTTTCATGTAATACATCAATATGTCAAAGAAAAAATAATTATCCACTTAAGAAGAATGTGAATCAACACCAAACAAAAACCATCAATAATGAAAAAATTATCTTGGCAAACTAGGAATAGGAACTGAAGAAAATTTTTTTAAGTTGATAAAGAGCATGAAGCAAACAATATTTTACTAAAAATATACTTCCAACAAATATTTTACTAAATAGAAAAACTTTATGAACATTCTCATGAATGTCAGGAAAAATAAAGTAAGGGTATCAGGAATCAACACTTCTATTCAAAATTTTACTGCACCTACTGGCCAAAGCAATAAGAAAACAAAAGAAAAAAGATTGGTATAAGAGTTAGGAAAAATGTCTAGATAGAAAATTCAAGAGGCTCTTCAGGGGCTGGCCCTGTGGCCAAGTGGTTAAATTAGTGCACTCTGCTTCAGTGGTCCAGGGTTCGACAGTTTGGATCCTCGGCACAGACCAATGCATCACTCATCAAGCCATGCTGTGGTGGCATCCCACATAGAAGAACTAGAATGACCTGCAACTAGGGTATCCAACTATGTGCTGGGGCTTTGGGCAGAAACAGAAGAAGGAGAAAGATTGGCAGCAGATATTAGCTCAGGGCCAATCTTCCTCACCAAAAAAATAATAAAATTGCCTCAATTAAAAAAAAAAAGAGGCTCTACAAACCAACAATAGGAGGTAATGAGAGTTCAGGAATTTTTTTGCCTACAAGGTCAGCACTGCAAAAAATCAATAACATTTAAAGAAGCAGTAATAATCAATTTTGAACTGTAACTTTAAAAATTCCATGCATAATCACAACATAAAATATAAGGTACCTAGGTTTCAATCTATTAAAGAATATGCAGGATTTTATAGAGAAAGTTAAAAAACATTTTTGAAAAATGGAAAGTAAGGGTTGAATAAATGGGGAGATATAATGTGTTGACAAATGGGAAAAAGAGTGTCACAGACATGTCAGTTTTTTCCAAAGTAGTCTACAGTCTCATCAGGTTTCATGAAACTTGATCTAAAATTCATATGGAAGAACAAAGGACTGGGAATAGCTAAGACAGTTGTGAAACAGGAGAATAAGCTCAAAGAATTTGACATGCAATATACAACACTTGCCTTAAAAAGCTGTAGGAGCTAAGATAGAGTAATATCAGCATTGGAATGGATAAACCAAATTTGATCAGAAAAGAGAGCTAAACAACAGAAGCATTCATATGAAATACAGAAATTTGAAATATGAGAGAGATAGCATTCAAATCATTGGGGAAAGGATGGCAAAATTGGTTTTCCCCATACAGGGATCTAAACTTACAACATCCACTAAAATAAAAGCAAGGTGGATTGAAATGAGAAAAGCTAAACTTTAAAATCTTTGGAAGAAAATATGACAGAGTAACTTTATGACCTTTAGCAAGGGAAGAATTTTAAAATAAAATATTAAAATAAAATTCTAACGGAAAGAATTGGCAAATTTAATCAGATTAAAATTAAAAAAATTAAACAGGATAACAAAATAAACCACAGGTTTAGAGAAGATATTAACAACACTTGTAGCTGACAAGGATTAATTTCTTCAACAGAAAGGGCCCCTGTAAACCAATAAGGAAACAATACAAGCAATATGCCAGAAAAATGGGCAAATGAAACAAAAACGTGATTCACAGAAAAGGAAAGCTATTTGGTCTTTAAACATTTGAAAACGTGTTCAACCTCAATAGCAGAAAATATGCTTCACACTCATCCAATTGGCAGTTATTTTAAAAAACTACCCATACCAATTGTTGGTAAAGATATGGAAAAAACTGAATTCTCATACACAGTTCGAATTTGTGTATAATTTGACACAGAGACTTTGGAGAGTAATTGGCATTTTGTATTGAAGTTGATGATGTAGTTTCCCTTTGGTCCAGCAGTTATATTTAAATCTAGACCAGCAGTTCTCAAGACCAGCAGGCTCAGTACCACCCAGGGTCAGTACCACCAAGGATCAGAAGTTGTTAGAAATATAGTCATTCAGACCTACTGAATCAGAAATTCTGGGGCCCGGCAACTGGTGTTTTAAGACCTCCAGGTGATCTCATGCATGCTGAAGTCCGAGCGATACTGCTCTCAAAAAACTATCATAATATATTCTCCAGGAAACATATGAAATAATACTCATTTACGGCATTGCTTGCAATAATGAAAATTTGCAAACAATCTAATAGTCTACATCTGAGTAATGAAAAACACATTGTGGTATGTTCATACCTTAAACACTAGCATTTAAAATAAATACACTAATATTGTAAGTGATATGCATAGTATAATATATTTACATACAGTAGTTGCATATAACATATAAGTATGTATGGTATAACATATTTTATATAAATAAAAATGAAAACTAATTTTCATTTATTTTTATATTTTAAGTGAATTACTACATTAAAGTAGTATTAAAAACACAGATGGAATGATAAACACTAAAAGAAGGCTTGTGGTTAACTCCAAAAAATGAGGAGGGAAATAATATTAGGAATAGAGAGACAGAGGGTTTTGAGTGTATCTGTGCTTGTTCAAACATCCAAAGCAAATATGGCACATGCCAAGATTTACCAAGCTGGTAAAGGTACATAGAAATTTATCATGAAACTTATTTACTTCATTATAGCTTACACATAACTCTGTAACTTACTGTATGTTTAGCTGTTTTATTTAAAAAAAACAACTCTAGGTTAAGCTGACATCTCTGCAAGAAAGGAATCCTCCACATTTTGTGGCTCAGAATTATTATTATTATTATTATTTTTAAGGTATGCTTTTTGGTGATGAAGATTGGCTCTGAGCTAACATCTGCTTCCAATCTTCCTCTTTTTTTTTTTCCTCCCCAAAGCCCCAGGACATAGTTGTGTATCCCAGTTGTAAGTCATTCTAGTTCTTATATGTGGGATGCTGCCACAGCATGGCTTGAGCAGTGTGTAGGTCGGTACCCAGGATCTGAACCAGTGAAACCCTAGGCCGCTGAAGCAGAATGTGTGAACCCAACCACTTGGCCACAGTGCTGGCCTCTGGGTCAGAATTATTTTCTTTTAGAGAATTTATTATAATCTGGTTTAAAAAGATATCCTATCACCCTTGAGCCTCTGCTAAAATATAAAAATGGCTTTTTTGTACAGCAAGATTGTTATGTATTCACTAAGTGTGATCTTACCTTTGATAAAAGAACTATCCAAAGTATTAACAGAGTTTACCTCAGTAAGGAAAGAACTACTTCCAGAGGTTTCATAAATTGTCTAAAATTTTTGATATTTCCTTCCACTCTGCTCACATAATTAATTTAATTGTTGAGTAGTAACTTTATAATTTATTTCATACTAAATTGAAGATAGACATGTGTAATGTATTTTCATGAGAATTTGAATTTGCTAGCATTAGGGGAGGATTGGCAGTCCATCCGTTTGAAAGAGCATACAGATATGTGAACTGATTAGTAGAGTTTTGGAGAAAGTTGTTCATAATTCCCTCAAATTTGTCCTTAGACTACAATTAATTCTTTTTTGTGATTTAAATTTCTAACATTCTCAAATCATAAGATCAGATCCCTAATAAGAGTAATGGCAGTAACATTTTTATATCAGCCATGTTGGTGTCATAAAGATGCTTTACTAAGTTTCAAAAGGCAACAATAGAGCTCAGATATTAAAAACATTAATCTAAATAAACAGAATTTTTTGTTAAGTTTATACACACATTGGATGTTACTGTGTTGAAACAATAGTAGACTAGTGTGTTTTTTCTTTAAAAAAATTCCTTAAATTTTCTCTGTGCATTACAGACATAAATATCATTGCAAACATGCGTTAGATAAAATTAAATCATTTTTAGAGACATATGGTGCCCAAAATTAACTCCCCAAAGCACATAATTTAACTGGTTTTTGCAATTTAAGAACCCTGGAAAAAAGGGAAGGGAACATTTCAAGGAAATGAGAAGTGTCCTTATAATGAATTCCTGCTTATAAGAATCAGACATAACAACAGTCTTTTTAATTAAAATACAAATGCCATATGTACAGTTATCTGAAAATGAACTATAAATTGTTTTGCCAGAAAACAAAGACCAGTTGATACTGAAAACACAGAAGTCCATTAAAATACAAAGGTAATGCTAACAGGCAGGAGTGACAGTTCACGGGCAGCACTCAAAGTTCATTGTCTATGAATAATGATTTATTCATCAATGGACTAATGAAACTGTTCAACTGCTGTAGATTTGACTATATGAGACATATTTTTTAACAATCCCTCATTTATAGTTTTTTGGAGGAAAAACATTTTTATAAAACCTGGATGGTAGTTTAAGAAAACAGAATTTCTCTTCACACAACATGAAAAATCCATTAGCTACAACATTCAAACAGAAGTTAACAGAATCACTGCAATAAACAACCCTCACTGATACAACATGTAGGGCAAATGCGAGAGGTGCGGGACGTTCCAAATTCTCGAGGTAAAAATCACTTCCCAGTACTCTGAGGTGGGAATTGCAAGTGGGCATGTGATGGTGACAATTGTTGGAGGATACAGGATTTCTGAAGGAGGTACCTGTGTATGCATGGTATTCACAGATAACTGAAAATTTGAAAGTTCATCTGATGTGACTGCTAGAGAGCTTAGAATTTCATAGGTGAGAAGCCTGCAGTCTAAGGGTAGAAATATAATGAAGAATTTTTACTTTGGGAGAAAATTAAAGCATTTCAGATAATCTGCTTGTATTTCCTATCGATAAACATAGTCAAAATAGTCCAACTGTAGAAGTAACTCTAAGAAAAAAATTATGCGTTTTTGACAAAGGAGAGAAAAAACATGCTGTATTCTGCAGATTTGCATTTGTACCTTAGGTAATCCAATTAAAATCATATTTAAAGCTTTGTCAAAATATGATAAAGACCATATGGAAAAAAACAACAGTATTTTCCTATAGGGGTATATTTTAGATGAATATAGATAGATAAACACACATACAGTCATTCATTTGCACCAGAATATTAAAATAACGATTATAATTTCTGACCTGCTTATTATAAGGTCTCACATAATGAAAGCACACTGCTTTCTCTACTTCTGACAGATAAATAAAACTGATAAGCAAAGATATGTGCATGCAATTTTAATTCACCAGAGTGATCTGAAGTGCAGCTCGCAAGGCAAATAGCATAAGCCTTATCAGTTCTGTTTATTCTAATAACCCAAACAATGGCAATTACAAACTACTCCACAGATTTTTGGCACTGCAGGAATGACAGATATACAAAATCCAGTTAATACCGATCTTTTTATAGTACTCAGTTTCCAAGCTACACATGTACAATATACAAATCTCAAAAGTAATGAGATATTTCTTTATCATCAAATCCGTTCCACAGACTGGTGTTAAAGATCACATCGCTCATTTCTGGAAATCTCTTTTGTCAATTGCTTAGGTATACTTAAAAAAATAGAACTCACACGCAATCCCAAATGTAGAGCTCGACCTTAAGGAAATCAATAAAGAGCTACTCTATTTTCTAATTATATGAAGAATAAGACATTTTAAAATTCTGTGTTTTGACCTCTGCTCATATGTAAAAACTCTGATGGCAAGAGAGAAAGAAAGCTGATCCATAACAGACATTACTAATTCTTGTAGCGAATAATTAAAGATCAAGACCATCACTTTATACAAATATGCAAACATATTTCTTTGTAAACTTTACAATTATAAAACATACTATGACATACAACATATAGTAATTAATCTAACATTTTTACATATTTAATAGTAGTAATAAGCTGCAAAATGCACAGACTTCTTAGTTTCGTAGATATCTGGGTCTGGAATAAAATTACTGAATTCTGATGGATATTTGACTAAAAAAATTTAAAGATAAGAGTATAGATATTTTGTTCACTTAAATTACTAAATTTTACACACAAATCCCATGAATGGTCCAAAAAGAAAGAAATGAATGAAAATATATTCTTAATTCTAAATTTATTATTCTCTGTGAATTAAAAAAAGATATTTAGTCAGGAATCAAACAAATAAAAAAATTCTGTAATAGAAATATCCTCACAAGGAAACAGTCTAATATTGCTCAAATGAATAATTGTTCCAAAAAACAGTTGAAAATGAAATTACATGAAATCTAAAAACAGAAGGTTATGCTGCCACTATGTTTCAGAGATGAACATATTCTTAAGATGTCCACTTCCTTGCCTGCTTGTCAATCATTGGCCCAAGAGTTAATTAAATCCCTTGGTTTTAAAATGTGGCCAAATGAATGCCCTAAGCTGCCTCTTTTGGTGTTCATTTATGAGCTGTGGTTTAACAATTTTCTTTGATGATTACCCACAGTATATCTTTACAATATTCTGGGACCCCCTTGTTTCAATGCAAATGAATCAAAAAGATGCTTTAAAAATCACATTTACCTAAAATTAATTCACAATAAAATCATTATATCAAAAATGGTTAATTATAGAGCTCACTGGTTTATTTCAAATTTGCAAGAAGAAATAGAGTATGTTCTATATTTCTAAAATATATTTATTTTACACACAAGTAGACATAAATGTTTCTGAAGTTATTTGTTTTAAACTATTTGCAAAAATTCAAGTGCAAGTGTAAAGAAAATATGCAGCACAATCATGTAATGTGGCAAAGCCTGGGGCAGAAACAAACTAGTCTACAGCTATGGAAATCAGGGGTGAGATAAGCATGAACTTTATGAACTACATTTAGAATGCAAAAGTCATGACTTTATTCCCATCTTACTTTCTTGTTACTGACCTGGGGCTAGAAGGATTTTGACAATAAGAAAATCTGCAAAATAATGCAAATTTTCATGGATATGATATAGCTAAACTCTTACTACTTCTGGAAAGTCTTTCCTTCTTTGACTTTATTCTTGATTACCTTTTATTGTTCTACACTTCCTTCTCAGTCTCATTTGCCAGTTATTCTCCCTTTGCTACCACTAAACTTCAGTGATTCATACGGTTCTGCCCTTAATTCTCTCTTTTGTATCCTCTCCATGAGCAATCTCAGGCACTCCCATAATTTAAACTACAGCCCAAATGATGGTGTCTTTATGTGCAAAACAGACATCTCTAATCTTGATTGATGTTTATCATTAACTACTGGACACTCTTCCCTATCTATCCAATGTGACCTCAAGGCTAAAGCTCAAAGATGAGTCCGTTGAGTCCAGGAATCTTCTCATCCTTCCTGCTTTCTCTCCTAGGGTCCTATGATTTAGAATGAGATGCTGTCATTCACTTGTTGCCCAAGCCAGAAAACATGGAGTCATGCTCACTTCCTTCACCCACATCTCTCCTTGTCCATTCACTCACTAAGTTCCATTAATTCTAGCTTTTAAGTATTTTTCAACTGGATCCTTTGCTCCCTCCTCCCCATGGATTCCTACCACTATTTAAAAAGTTACCATTTTGACTTTAGAGGATAAAATTAATGCATAATTAAGGCCAAATGCTAAGTTTTCTAATAGTGGTAGGAATTGAGTGTCTCGAGATCCCTGTGATACACCAGCTGAGATCAGAAGGGAGGGAGAAGACTCCGTAGTTAAGATGGGGGTTCTGCAGTTTTTGAAAGCATGGCGATGTCTTCAAAATTTCAAGAGACTGTGAATATTTCTTTTAAATGGAGGCTCTGCACAAATGTAGAGTAATGAAGAGGTAAGAATATTTGTCAACATCAATGAGGTATACATACAAACAACTGAAGAATTTGTACTCTAAAAGATGGTTTACTTCCACAATAGTTTAAGAAGATTTTTATCAAATTTATTTTGTTTACTTCACCGTTTCGTCACAGTTTGTGCAGATATAGGTTTCTAGTCTATATTTATTTATTATAAATTTAAAACTAATGTCATCTTAACAAATTAGTTCCTACCATATTTAGACACAGATACATATATTTACACTCAGATATTTGGTTCTGGCTGATAATCATGCCCTACATTTTTATAGTACTTTACAGCACAGAAATACTGTACCAATTCTATTATCTCATTCATAATTACAACATTTCTAGGCAGAAGACAGTGCAGCTACTGCTAGTCATAAAGTAGACCTTTATAGAGAAAGCACTTGTGTCAGAGCCTGTGCGCTGGATCCAGTGGGTTAAGGATCCTCTGAGCCAGCTGGTTGCTGTCTTCATTGTGGTTCAGAGGTACATACAAGATAAACGAATCTTTTATGCACACAGATAAATGTAGAAGGTGAATGGAAAGCAGACTACAGGCTCTCAGAGGAGGAGTACCGAATGACTCCCGCACAAGTTGGGAAGGTTCCTGATAGAAGCGATGCAAGAGTCAAGTTCAGTAGAAGTCGGGCAAATGAAGCAAGGTTCGGGCAGGACAGTTGCCCAAGGCTCCCCAACTAGTGTGAGAAACAGGTGAAACTTGATCCTAGAGTCCCTTCTTGTTTTCTTCCCACTAAACGAATTTTATATTTATAGCTAAAAATCTCGATTTATACAGAGTTCATTATTTTACAGTGTAACAAAGGGCCTTTCAAAAGCAGTTTGTGAAAAACTTTGAATGGTTATTACTAGCAAAGACTTCACATTACTGTCACTTGTGTCAACAGAATAAACACAACACAACATAAATTTACTTGGAAGAAGGATTTGAAAAAACTTCAGTCTGGTGACTTTGAAAGGTAGCTGAACCAGTATGCCACTGAGCAGGGATTTTGTTTACTCAATTATTCAAGTAACTAATTAATTAAACTTTTTCCCTCCAAAATGGAATCTTTCTCCTGATAGTGCCCTGTTTAAAATTTTAGTGTCAAAATTTTGGGTAAGGCGTTATCACCTAGGACATAACAATTGAGTCAGAAAGCAGTAACTAATATCACTAAGCTCAACTGAATTCACATAGTATGCAAGGGAACAGCATCTAAGGAGAGATGGCCCACCCAGAGGAAATGGTTTGATGGTAAAGCTCAGATAGTTTGGAAAAGATTGAGGGAGAAGAATCCAAAGCACAAAATTGGGCCAAGTGCAGGCAGAGTTTGAGATATCATAGAAAGTGACCAGGTTAGCAAGGAACAGCATGGGCCCCAAAAGTGAGAGTGAACTTAGCAAGACAGATGGAAGGTTGGAATAAGTGCGTAATGTAAAACTTACTCAACTTTAAGATATAACAGCGCTTGTTCTGGAAGATATTCCCTGTTGTCAATTTATGCTTGTCCTTGTGTTTATAAAAATACCAGTTTACAGCCAAGGAACACCTGCTAAAACTTAAGCCCTATCTTCTAACCTGGAGGGATGAACAGCGTAGCAAATTTTCTTAATGACAACTAACTAAATATTCTCTCATTTTGTGAACCACAGAACAAAAGGATATGTCATGTGCCTGAGCAAATTTGTTTTTTAAGAAAGAAATATAAAAGTAATACTCAAAATTATTTTTCTTGATCTTGGGAATAGCTCTTCTGCTTATAGAAATTAACTTTTAACAAATTGTATACCCAAAATAGTAATTGCTATTATATTATTCCTACATAGCCAGATTCTAATCTCCCTATCTTTTACTCTCTTTTCAAAAATAAAAATTTGTATGGGTTCAATTCTATTAATATTTCTGAAGTGTAACAAATCATAAGTAAATCTGAGATGATGACTGTAAAAAAAAAAAAAGAATCCATGCTTTATTTTTCCTCTGAGTGCCATTATAATGGGTGCATAATTACTTAAGCCCTTTTGGTGAAAACTTTGGGGACATAAACTACTGGTTAATATAGAATTTATCACCTTTCCACATGGCTATCCAGATCCAAAACTGAAATTTACTCCTAGAATTTACACACTGTTGTGAATTCCTTTTGTACTTAGTGGGAAGAATTTAAGAAACTACCAATATGATCGAATCTGGGAATCTGTGTCTTGGGAATTTTAAATTCAGCATAAGCTACCCATTCTTAATATTGGAAGTTATTTTCCTTCTTAGCATTCTCTTTAACAATGATTATAGCCAAAAAATTTTAGACAGTATTTTGTTTTGCTGGTTTTTTGACCTAATTAATTTATTCCATGTATTTTGAGACTAGGCAAAATATAAATAAAAAGTAGGAAAAAGAGTAGGAGTTCACTAGACAATCTGAACGGTGTTTTAATTTTAAAACAACTGGATTCTTCTTAAAAATAGTTGTGTTGCATTGATGGCTTTAAAGCACATGAAAGGAATTCCCAAGAGATGGGCAGGGGAACATGAGCGAAACCTGAGCAGTGAGTAGTCACCAACGCCAGAGGTTGGGTGGATGTTCTCTGCATTCACACTCTGACCAAGCCTAGAACAGAGCTCGAGACTCCCAAGTCCTTTGTTTTCCTCTTGGCTCCCAGGAAAAACCAGTGCAAATTTTTTGGAGGAAACTAGTCTTAAATCAGGACACAGGTTTTATAGAGATGAAGATCTATGAGCTCCCAATATGCAGTGGAAAGGATGAGATTCAGAAAAACAGACCAAAACCACTAAGTACAGACTTCAAGGACTTCCAATAACACATATCGGAAATGAGATAACTACGTACAAAATGTTTAAGGATGTAAAAGAAGGAGTTACTTGGTATGTGATAGTGGAATGACATCTGCACACTTCTGGGCAAAAATACATGGCACCATACATGTTTAGGCTCAGGAAAAGTATTGTGTCAGAAGAACTGTAATGAAGAGATATTTTAGATAAACTAAAACTGAGTTTATGTCCTACATTCCTACTAGAAAGGATGTAATTCAGGGAGAAGAAAAATGATCCCGGAGAGAAGATCTAAGTTACGAGGAGGAATGGTGAACAACAACAAAAAGATAAACATGTAGATAAATTCAAGCAAATATTGTCAGTGCAAAATAATAATCATATAAGCAATGCTAATAAAAATTAAAATATCTAACGTGAGAATTTAAAAGAAAAAAGAAACTAAAATGCTTTATAACAATTGTATGAATATCTGGAGGTCAGTAGTCTGGATTATAATGCTCTAACTGATTGTATTGTATGGTACTTAAAATATGCACTGTAGCAAACAAAATATCAAGCATATTACATGTTAACATTTCAAGTACAATAATAAGAATAAAATTCCAAATAAAATGCTAGAGAGAGAGTTTGACCTTCAAGCTAAAGGAGGATAAAAACGAAATAAGAAAAAAAGCTAGGAAAAGAGTCCTCAATAAATTAAAAAGGCAGATAGGGAGAAAAAGGAAGCAATAGAAAAAGTAGGAGAATTAGAAAACAAAAAGTTAGATAATAGAAAGAGGTACAAATATATAATTGATTACGATAACTATATATGGATTACACTCATCGCTTAAGGTGAAAGACTTGATTTTGTCTGTGCCTACGTATACTTTATAAGAAACAGACTAAAATCTAAAGATATAAAAGATTGAAACTAAAGAATCAAAAATAATATATTAGGCAAATACTAGCCCAGTGAAATCTTGGATATATTAGGCAAAAGAGACTTGAAGAGAAACAGCATTCTCAAATTGTCAATATATATAAAAGCAAAAACATACTTTAGAAATAAATATCACTAAACACTTGTATGGAACTAATGCACTAGGAATAGAAATAAAAAATGTATCAACTTATGAGAGATTTCAACATAGCCCTATGTTTTGGTAAATCAAAAATTAAAATAATGATGACTAATAGGCTTAACAGTTTTGATCTAGCAAATATATATATATTTGTATGCATATATATACACATAAACACACGTGCACATACACACGTGACCAAAAGTATAAATTACACAGTCTTCTTTAAGCATACCTAAAATGCTAAAACTTAAAACTTTTATAAAGTAAAACACAAAGCGTATAGAATTTTATGAGATCATAAAGCAAGTCTTACATTTCAAAGCTGACAGGGTATAAACCATGTTCTTGAAAACAAAGCAATCAGGTTAGAAATCAAAAAACAAACAAAATAAAAATTTCTATATAGCTTTAGAAATGTATGAGTATAGTTCTAAATAACACATGAATCAAAAACAAGTCATAATAGATTTTTAAATACTTAATACTGAATGCTGATTAAATAAATTTCCCACTTGTAGAATGCAGATGATACTTAGAGGGGCATTTATAACTTTCTATGCTTGTATTGGTATCATTATGTAGTACATTGTAAATAAATACAATTATATTTGTCAATTATTCCTCAATAAAGTTGAAAAATAAAATAAAATAAGGAAAGACAGGAATTAATAAGCTTATCATTTAAATAAAAACATTCAGCTATAGAAGAAGGAATCCCTCCAAATATTTAGGGAAATAACTTACTGAAATGGAAGCGAAATGTACAATAGACTTCACAAAGGCAGAGTTAGTTATTAGGAAAGACCAATAAAACACACAGACTTCCACCATGACTAACACAACGAAATAGAATGTAAAAATTAATAATATTTGAGCTAAAAAAGAAACAAGTTGATAGACATAGTAGAGATGAAAAATATTAAAATAATACTGTGAGTAATCTAACGCAATAAATTTAAAATCAATGGACAGAGTCCTAATAAATAGAACTTAATAAAACTGACTCAAGATAAAATAAAATGTCAGATAGTCTTAAAATTATTAAAGTAATTGTATCCATAGTTAAAAATGACCCTCATAGAGTAAACGCTTAACTCTGAATATTTTATAGGAGATTTTCTCCAAGTTTTAAATGTGCAGTTTATTCTAATCTTATGCAAACTCTTTCAGAAAATAGAAAGAGGTAATCCCAAACCATTCTACAAGGCCAACACAACATGAAAACTAATATCAGATAAGTACAGTAAAAAATAGAAAAGTAGAATCCAATTCTGCTTATAAACTTGTGTGCAAAATTTTTAGTAAGTATTTATAAAATGAGCATGGCAATGTATAAAATCCTAACTATGACCAGGCTGGATTTACTCTAGAAACAGAAAACCTACTAGAAAATCTGAACACGCATTTTACCCACTACCTTAAATGAACAAAAGAGAGAAATAATATGATTATCTTATGAGATGGAGAAAATGCATTTGAAAAACTCAAGGCCCATTTGTGACAACAACAATAACAATGATCTTGTTTCTATACACAAGGGTTGGCAAACTTCTCTGGAAAAAATTAGATAATAAATATTTCATCTTCGTGGGGCAAACTATCTGTTGTAACCACTCAACTGTCAATTTAGCAGGAAAGCAGCCATAGACAATATGGAAACAAATGAGTGTGACTCTATTACAGTAAAACTTTATTTATGGAATTTAAATGTTATATAACTTTTATGTGTCAAGAAATATTATTCTTCCTTTGATTTTTTTCCCCAAGTATTTAATAATATGGAAACCATTCTCTGCTCTTGGGGAGTACCAAAGTAGGTGGAAGCCCAAGATTTGGCCAGTGAGCTGTAGTTTGTTGACCTCTGTTAATACAACATTGTGTTAGAGTACTAAATAGTGTAGTGAGACAAGGAAAAAATATATATATATACCAGAAAAAAATACATATACATCAAAGGAAAGAAACTGGCATTAATTATCTATGTAGACAATGCAAGAGAATTTACTGTTAAGTCATAAGAAGTAAAAAGAAACATTTGCCAGTGGCTGCATATAATATCAATATTTAGAAATCAATTTAAATTTTGTTCATGGAAAATAAGCTGTTAGAAACTATATTTTTTTCACAAAAGCATCAAATTATAAGGTAATTTGAAACAGATATTTTTTAAAATTGAGGAAGATCTATACAAAAAAATTTAGAAAACTTCTTTAAAGATACTGAATAAGAGCAAAATAAATAAGAAACCATGCCCATGCATAGGAAGACTCAATGTCATAATAATGTCAATTCTTGGCAAAGTAATCTATAGCTATAAGGCAATTCTCATCAGCAGGGCACTTTGGGAGACTTAGGAAAAAAAAGAAGCTGAATATAAAATTAATTTGGAAAAGCAAATAGCAAAAATTAGCCAAGACACTCTAGGAGGAGATCAAGTTGGAAATAACTCGCCCTTCAATATTTCAAGATTTGTTACAAAGAATAATTAAATCAGTATGTTTCAGAGCAGGAATAGACATATTGATCAAAGAACAAAGTAGAGAGCCTAGAAATCCACACATATATTGAACCTGGAGTTATAAAAGAGTTGGCACAGCAGATCCATTAGGAATGGATAAACTAATTATTTTGATAGTTGATTCTAAATGTGAAAAAAATTGATCCAGTCTTCATACTATATGTAAAAATAAATTCCATATGTATTAAAAACTTGAATGTGAAAGGCAATTTTTAAAAATTTTAGAAGAAATTACAAGAAAATGTCTTTATATGCATAAACAGGAAAAGATTTTTGAATTCTACTTCATCAGAACTCTTTTATCAAAAAACACCATAGAATGAAAAAGGTAAGCCACAATTGGTAAAAGATTTTTGAGACATACATAAACCACAAAATATTAGCTTCCAGGATATATCTACATATCCTAAATATATATGAGCAATACCAACACAAGAAAGAAAAAGTCTTAAAATCCAATGATAAAATGGGAAAAAACATTTCTTCACAAAAGAAAATGCAAACACCTTATTATTAACTAGGAAAATGGAAGTTAATAACACAACGAGATACTCTTTTATATCCATTAGATTATGGGTAATTATCTGATTTAAATAATACTACTATTATTGTATTATTTAGTAAGCTTTGCTATGTGCCAGGCACTGTGCAAAACATTTTACTTACAATACCTTAGTTTTCCTTTATGATTCTCATTTTACAGGCTAGAAAAAGGACTTTTAGCAAGATTAAATAACTTCCTGTGGAGTGATAAAGCCTGGATTCAAATCCATGTCTGTCTGACTTCATATCTCATACTTTTAACTCTTACACTTGATCAATATTTGCTGGATAATTTAAACAGCTAATTTAGGTACCTATTCTGTGCCTATAAATTATCAGGGCATCAGACGCAGTGATGGTCAGGAGTACAGGGCAGCCATGCTTAGTGAAGCTTACAATCTTTCGGGGGAAATGGCCTCCACGAGTAAGCGACAAATAAGTAGACAATTACAAAATTTGTTTTGTGTTATGGAAGATAGAAAACATGGTGCTGTAAGACTTATGAGACAAAATGGTGTTATGTCAAGACTGGAGGAGGAAGTGGCTTCATGTAAACTAGAGAATTTTTTTTTTAAAGTGTTACTAAGCAAATTTTAACTTAGATACTTTTTATTTTCTTTGTAAATATCCCTCCTCTTCAAGTCTCCCATTGCACTTGCACCAGCCCCTTATGTCTTCATGCTGCCCCCTGGCTGCTTCCAAATTAGGTTCTTCAAAGCCTATGTAAAGAGGTCTTCCGATCTCCTTCCACTTGTTAACAAAACTTTTTCTATATTTGACCCTCTCTCCCCTGAATTTTCATCTCAAGATACACCCCTACGTGAACCAGTTAGTCCACTTAACCATTTTCTATTTCATATATCAATGCTCCCAAAGAGTTTAATGTTAATTATCTCATGCATTTAAAAAGGACATCGGCAATTACTTTTCCCGAGGAAATCTAACAGTAGGAACTTTAGATACCGTATTGTGTTCATGGTAAATAGCATAGAAATAATGGGAGCTTCTAAGACTTCTCAAATGATACCTCAAAAGTGGCTACATATGCTGTAAATTCAACATGTAGACATTTAGTCATAGTCCTTGGAATAAATGAAAGTGTAATAGTTGAACCAATTTTATCATTTTTTCTGTCATGTTAGTATAAGTACTGTCAAATCAAACAATTGTGGGGTTTTTCACTTAGAGTAAATGAGCTTTGTGGAGCTCTAGTCACTCCTTTGTTCTTTTGACAGCTTGTTCTGCTCATTACATGATATGTGGGATTATCAAATCAATAAGATTTCGCTGTTTCTGAAATACATTGTAAAATGAGATAAACTTTCTGAATATTTCTAAATACAAGTTTCAAGTCAAACCTAAAATAGGAAGGTTAAATTTAAAACATAGAAGCTGACACACAAAACTATTCATGGCATTCTTAAACCATGGCTCATGGACGTTTAAAGATTGCTTTGGGAGTAAGAAAAAAAAGTCACACGACAGCTGAGAAAATTTTGCAGCCTTAGAGTAAATGGGACAGAAAAGGTAAGTGGACATTGGGAAAAAATGAGGCGACTTCTGAGGAACAGGAAAGATAGAACTTAAAAAATGAGAAGAACCAACCAATAGTAGTGGGTTGTATGTACTCTTTGTCTGCTAGACCATTAGGTCCTTGCAGCTGGGTTTGTGTGATATCCATTTTTGGATTCCCTGCATCTCATTCAGGGACAGGTGCATGGAAATTTCTTAACAAATATTACTTGAAGGACTTAATTAATAAATATCAGGCCTTTAATGAGTGTCAAGTAAGCTGGGTTCTTTTCACTTCAATTACAACAAATTGTACATTGTAAAATTTTATTAGCTATTATGCCTGTTGAACCAACACACAGGTTAACTCTGTACAATATAGTCCTGTATTACAACAGAGATCACTACTCTATGGAGAAGCCTTTCCTGAGGCATTTCCCTGCCCCAGGCAGAAGAAAATGCTTCTTCCTCCACGCCCCCATAGAGGTCTAATATTACGTCTAATAAAGCATGTGTTGCCTTGAATTATAAATCTTGCTTAACATGCAAATTTAGTCAGTAGATTCTGAGCATATTGAGCTGAAGATATATTCGCTTTGTTTCCAATTGTAGCCTTGTTGCTTAGCACCATGGTAGGGATCCAACAGCATTTGCTGTAGGAGAGTAAGACAAAGCATACCGTGGTAGGGTAAATCACGTTTCCTTTCCCAAGACGTCCACATGCTAATCCTTGGATCCTGTGACTGTACTATCTTAAATGGCAAAAGGGACTTTGAAGATATAGTTATATTAAGGATATTGAGATGGGGAGAGCATCCAGGATTATCCAGGTGAGCCCAATAAAACCATAAAAGCCCTTGTAAGAGGGAGGCAGGAGCATCAAAGTCAGAGGAATTATGTGAAAACAAAAATAGAGGCGGCGAAGGTGTGATGACACTATGCTGACATCACTGTGAGGAAGGGGCCATGAGCTAATGAATTCAGACAGCCTCTAGAAGCTGGAAAAGGCAAGAAACATTCTCTCTTGGAGCCTCTGGAAGAAACCAGCCTCATCCACACTTTAGCTTTAGCTCGGTGAGACTTATTTTAGACTTCTGACCTCCTGAACCAAATACTACGTTTGTGTTGTTCTAAGTTACTAAGCTTCGATTACTTCTAATACCAGGAAGCAGGCATAGCTCAACTGAAGCACCTTAAAAAGGGCTGGAGTAAGTAGATCAACTATAAAATTTCTCTCCTCATTTCAAGGAGGCACAGTCTTGTCTCTCCCTTAAATAAATATTTCCTGACCACCTATTACTTGCATAAAGTATATTAGGAGGCATGGGATATGCAAAGCTGTATGAGATGTGATGCTTGTGCATTTCCAGCAGAGCAGAATCTGCAGAGGCCAGGCATGTGCACATAAAAATATGACCAGCAACATAAAATAGTGTGTTAAATATCAAGTGAGTGATACAGAAAGGGTTAGGAGTTCAGAAAGGGTTGAAATCACTCCAGTTGCCATGGTCCAGGACAGCTTTCTAGAGGAAGAGGCCTCAATATGACCTCTGAAGAAAGGAAAGGAATCTTCTGTGCTGGAGCATAAAAAAAGGTCATTCTAATAAGAAGTGGAAACATGGGCAAAGAAAGCTGGCCTAGAGGAATTAGTCTGTAGGGGCTTCGATGAGCAAAATGGGCTAATCAGGGCAAAAGAAAAGAGAAAAGAGAAAAAAAAAAAAGCCTGGGGTGGTGGGGAGATGAGAAAGTGGGGAGTGCTAAGTCCCAGGCACAGGGGTTAGAATTTCATCCTATAGTTAAAGTAGAGTCCTGTTCTTTGACTGGGCAGTACTATACATAACAGCAATGCGGTTTCTCTTCTCAAGTCTGTTCAAATTTGTCTAGCCTCTTTTGGTTACTGGCAGTGTCGTGCATCTTGTTACCTACAGTGACCAAGAGTAACCTCAGTCACCCATGAATCTTCCTTCTCTCCTCCAGCATACCCATTCAATTGGTTGCCAAATAACTTAATTTCTAAGTCCTAAATATGTTTGGATTCTCTCATTTTTCTCTAAACCTAGCGTCATTGTTTTTATTTTAGTTCTACCAGTTGTCTTGGTGAACTATTTCACAGGAGAGAATGGTGATTAGAGATGTAGAAAGAAAGCCACGATAATGCAGACAGAAGAAATTTAATGAATAAGGGACTCATGCAAATTTTCCTGACTTGGAAGAAAAATTTGAACCCTTTACTGAACTCCGTCTCTAGGCAAGCAGTGTACGAATTTGGACCCACATCCTTGAACCCAAATTCCACTTTGCCTCTGAAGTGAAGGTATCTTGTTTCCATTAATATTGCATCAACAGTTTTATGTAATGAAACTCAGAGGGAATATAGAAATTGATACACAGTAGTTCATTTATATAGGATTAAACAAAAAAGCTTCCGAGACCAAAATTGACTCAGAATAATCACAAAGTTCATTGGTTTGTTCAATAGAAGTTATGAGTTAGAAAGTAGGTAAATAGGTTTCTCCTCAAGTGTCAATTTTAATTAATTAATTATGGCCACCTGGAACATTGTGTTTAGAAGGTTGTGGAGAATTAGCTTGTACAAAGCAAAGAAGAATTCAGTGATGATTATCCACGTCTTCCACGGGTGTAAAAGGGAGAAAAATAAGAATAAGAATGGACTTCTGGTTTTAGAGATAAGAATATCATGCAGTATTTCCAGGGTGGCTAAGTCAGGGTTTTATACCATAGCTCCAGTTCTTTGTTTAATGACTTACTTGAAAATATTAATATTTTGTTAGCCTTTTGATGATAGGAGCTAAGCTTTGCCAACAAATTCAGATAACATTTGGCAATGACCCTACACTCTTTTTCAGAGGTGGTGGGCTGGGCTCGCCACTGAGCAAAGGGAATTCTCTGGGCACAGTCCCTGGGAATAGCATTTCATTAACCTAGTTGTGGTACTGCGTTTCAAATAAGCAAAATTGCTTATCAAGGGATGGAGGCACTTAGGGCACATGATTAAAACAGTTCTGCAAGTAAGAATCAGGGTTTGACTATGTGGTAGAAGTTCTTTTTTTATGGACTTCTCCATTTTACAAAAAAGAAATTGTTATTTAAATATATCAACTGGTTTTTCAGTCCTGAATGTGATTCTTCAAAGAGTAATTTAAAAATATAATTTTATATTAAGACTGCCTTTGTTTAAATCACGGCAACCGCTCTTAGTATTATTGCCCTATTGGACAAGTTACTCAACCTCACTGTTTCCCCTCAGTTTTTCTGAAGTTAAATCAGTGGTTCAGCTCAATCCAAAACAAAGTATCGATGGGACTTCTTTGGCAGGAGATACTTAAAAGTAACTCTAAAACTTGTCTGGCATATTAAAGATGTAAAAGCTCAAAGAATGTATATTTTTGTTGTACTTTTGACAAAAGAAACAATTAAGCAGAAGATGCTGTCATATCAAGATACACCAAAGAAAAATAATCAAAATCTGGAATTGTGAAAGGATTAATAGGTGGACCAAGGAATCTGAACTGATAATTGTGAAATAAATATAATCATGCTAACTTAACATTAATGAGCTATTAATATTGCCAGGCACTGTTCTAAGCACTTTGTATGTAATGTTATTTTTTTTTTTAAAGATTTTATTTTTTCCTTTTTCTCCCCAAAGCCCCCTGGTACATAGTTGTGTATTCTTCGTTGTGTGTTCCTTTAGTTGTGGCATGTGGGACGCTGCCTCAGCGTGGTCTGACGAGCAGTGCCATGTCCGCGGCCAGGATTCGAACCGACGAAACACTGGGCCGCCTGCAGTGGAGCGCACGAACTTAACCACTCGGCCACGGGGCCAGCCCCTGTAATGTTATTTTTTAATACTCTCAACAATCCTGAGTTGGTTACTACTAATATTCCTATATTATATACAAAGACATTTAAGTACAGAAATATTAAGTAATCTTAATCAAGGTCATTGAGTTAGGAATAGCATGAAAGAAATTTAACTTAAAAAAAGCAGAACACATCAACAACGTTGAGAAAACTGGAAATTTAGAAAAGCATAAATCATATCCTCAGCTCATATCATACACCAAACAATATTTTATTTTATGGAAAATGCCCCATATAAAATTCTATATACATAAAGCAGGACATCAAACTACAAGTATAATATGATTTCAAACTTGTCAAATATGAATTAAAGAGTTAAATACAAACAATTAAACCATAGGAATCAGAATAAAATCCAGATGGATTTTTAATTGATCATGAGATGGGCAAGATTTGTAATAATAAAAAATCTAGATGTATTTGATTGCAAGAAAAAATTTAAAATGCTGTATAAAAAAACCCAAAATTTGTGTCTAGAAAATATTTGAAGCAAAAATAGTGGGAAATGTCATAAAGAGATCATACAAATCAATAAGAAAAAAGGAAGAGTATCTCAACAGAAAAAATGAGCAAAGAGTGGGAACATATTAAAAATGAATTAATACAAATGTTAACGTTATAGAATATCCAATGCCATGTAGATCAAAGGAATATAAAATGACAATGAAATGTCAGAGCTCACCCCCGTTCCAATTTACAAAGATTTAAAAGCATTATTCAAAACTCTCTTTAATTTTGATTATAACCTCTCTGCCCTGAAAATTTGTATAAAATTTCTTTAATGGATCGAATAACCCTAATACTACTTGCATTCTTTATGTGGAGGTGGGGCAGGGAAGGCAGGTATGATGGTTAATTTTATATAACAATTTGGCTAGGCTGTGGTACCCAGATATTTGGTTAAACCCTATTCTAGATGTTTCCATGAAAGTATTTTTCAGGTGGGATTAACATTTAAATCAGCAGACTTTGTGTAAAGCAGATTGCCCTCCATAATATGGGTGGATCTCATCTAATCTGTTGAAGATCTGAAGGAAAAGAGATGGAGGTCTCCCAAAAGAGACAAGATTCTGCCAGCAGGCTTTCTTCAGACTTTAACTGCACCATTTCTCTGGGTCTCCAGCCTGCTGGCCTACCCAGCAGATTTTGGATTTGCCAACCTCCACAATCACGTGAGACAATTCCTTAAAACAAATATTTCTCTCTCTACATATATATAAAAACACATACCCACCCTATTTCGCTGGAGAACCCTGTCTAGTACAGTGGCTATCTAAGGAAGACAAATATAGTGGTTTCAAATATTAGCAATTTTGATATGAGAACCTGTTGGGAAAAAGCCGAATCACCTCATTCATTCTTATCCTATCCAAAATAAATAGAAACAACTTTTTCTACAGTTCGAAGTTTGTGTATCAAAGAGAAAGTAATGATCTTTTACTGTGCAATTCCTGCTGCACGTGAAAATCTAGAAGAACTGGAAATAGAAGTGAAGAGTAGTACTGAATGTAAATATGCTATGTTCCCAATTGATTTTGCTGCCTTTCACTTAAGTTTAGATGGAAGAATTAAATGGCTTTTTAATAGAAGGTTATGTTTCAAAAGGAGAAATGAATAAGCACATCTCTCTTTCAACATGAGATTAATTTACAGTCTAATTGCTACTGATCATATATAAGGATCTGAGATATTTAACTGGCTGACTGCATTAACATCATATTTTCAGAGCAAGTCAATTTTGGCATAGACCTGTTGATTACTGCTCAGCCATTGTAATAGGCGAAGATAACTTATTTAAGATTGATTTGCTTTGGTTTGCTTTCTCACCTCAGAATGCTTATTAAGAGATATTGTTTTAAGAGGGGAAAATTCCTAATGCTTCAAAGCATTACGTGAGCTAATTTAGCTACAAGCTCACAATACATTGGAGAGGAATGTACAAATAAATGTTTAATAAATGTTCTCCAATGGCAATGATAATTTTTAATTCTCAATTTGATTAATTTTTGAAAATTCAATCTCAAAGCTTAACTATTTGCTTATATTTAGATATTATATAAACAGAAGCAGTCATATAGCTTACATTTAGCAAGTGATTTTTATAAGTCAAGTGTTTTAGATGTAGATGCATTACCTCAACAAATACGCTCTATACCACTGTAGTAAGCAGAATTCTAAGGCGATCCCTAATGAGTCATATCCTTGTAGAATTCCTCCCTTTGAGTGTAGGTGGAAAATGTGACTTACTTCTAGCCGGTAGAATATGGCGAGTGTGACGAGGGTGTCACTTCTGTGATTATGTTAGGATATACGGTTATATAACTCTGTCTTAGCAGACAGGAAGGAGAGCTCCTCCTGCTGGTCTTGAAGAAGTACGTCTTATGCTGTGAGAGGGCTGGTGAGAGGGCTACAAGGTATTTAGGACCTGTGGGGGCCTCAGGAGCTGAGAGTGACCCCTGGCTGATAGTAAGAAAGAACTGAGTGTGGGCAACAACACGTGGCCTTGGAAAAGGATCCTGAGCTCCAGAAAGGATCATAGCTTGGCTGACAGCTGGATTGCAGTTGTGAGACCCTGAGCAGAGGACCCAGATAAACTGTGCCTGCACTTCTTATCTATGGCAATCGTAATATTAAATGTATAAATTGCTAAATTTGCAGTAATTTGTTATAGAGCAATAGAAAATTAACACAAATGCCATTACAAACTATTCTTGTATAGAAGTAGCAATTCATACACAGAAGTCGTATAAATATCCCATGTTCAAAGAGCATATAAAGAATTCATATCTTTTTTTACCCAACAACAAGGCCTGTGACCTTCCCATCGCAGTGCAGAAAGTTATAATAATAGGAGCTGTTCTCGGGGGTCTCTGGTCATAATTTTGCAACATATATAATAAATAATATACAAATAAAATTTAATTTCTTATGTATGAATATATGAGTTAAAAATTAATTCTCTGACTTAAAAAACTGGTTCAAGATTTGTTTTCAGCAGGTGACATCTTGTAAGTGGAAATTTCAAGCTAAGGTTCATGTTTTCATTGATGAGTTCTGTGGCTAATCTCACTGTCATTACTAAAACCATCTGCTCAAGAGCATTACAATTCAAGATTAAGGAAATAGGACCCTGTCATCTTCATCCAGTGACTCAAATTATGTTGGTCCTCATATTGCTGGCAAATAGGTGGTAGTAGATACTGGTCCATGAAAAAAAGAAGTTCTCAGACTGAGCCCTGGGGTGCATAAAAAATAGGCCCTTGGTGACTGCTATATTTATATTCCCTCTGTTAAAGTCAAATGATTGGTGTGACATAACTCAGCTCAATTGATTGGCCATAAAATAACTGAGTTTATCAAAGGCTGATTTTTTACCAGTAACCACCTCTTTAAAAATTTCACCCCTCTCTTAATATGTATGCAAATGAAAAATGAGATGCAAGCATTGTGCAATAGAGTTTGTAATGGTAAACATTTAAATATTACATTTGTATGTTGACAAATGGCTTGCAATTGTGTCTTATTGATCTTTTGGGTAGTGATGTGTTGGCTTCTTATTTCTTGTAATTATGTTCTCAATTTTCATTGTGAAGTTGTCTCAAATATTCTAATGGTTTGGTTACAAGTGAATCATTGGATAAGAATGGAATTTAAGTTTATTTGGCATGAATGCTTTATTTTACAGTTGTGCAAGCTTGAGGATCAATGACACTAAAGTGGACAAACCAATTATTAGCAACAGGGTTCAAGTTTTTTAATTCCCAGGCCGATACTCCTTCCATTACAATGAATGTTTGTGCATCTAAAGACTAATGGTGGCTCCAGAATTCACATATAGGAGAGGTTTGCAGGTGACAATCCAACCGGAAGGAGGAAAAGGATCTAGCGACTTTGTCACAAAGCTACAATTTTTACGACAAATGTATTGTAATCACTTAGGTGGCATATGAATTTGGAAAAATTTCAGAAGGAGCTGAAGATTATGCACGTGTGTTGGGGTGGGGGAGCTAACCTAGCCCACCTCTTCCCCCTAACCCCACTCCTACATGCCATTGCTTAACATTGGCCCTTGGAGGTGAACAAGCATACAGCAAATTACAATATGATGCTAGAGAGAAAGTACAAGATATGCAGCCACGACACTGCACCGTCACTGGGACCCAGGGTAGGATTTGAAGAATGATAAGAGATAAGCTTCATGTGGTGGAGTGTGGTAGAGTATGGGTGTAACAAGGAGGATTGGGGGATTCAGCTGCCACCACAGAAATTCTGAATCTTAATTATGGCAGCTGATTTGCATGTTGGAGGCTAGGGAACTCGAACTGAAGTTTCTCTTGTATCATTAGCATCACATTTTTACTTAGGCTACATGTTGATTTGGTTGAGTTTGCTGAGGGAGGGAGTTAGAAAGATTATTGAGGGATTAAGGCCTTTCAACCCACTCTTGGCATTACCCCTGGAAAGAGAGTCAATATATAGTAAAGTTAAAGATGTTTAACGAATAATATGCATTGTGTGCTGCCATTTATGTACTGATTTAATAAGAATAAAATTGCTATAACAATTATATTATCCATTGATCACCCTATGAATGTCACTGTTGCCAGGGGTTAAAAGAGTGTTTTATACCAAACTCTTCTGTGATTATTTCTTTAACTTTCTGCTCCAGCTTAAACCTGGCTCTCTCTCATGACACCGCTTTTTCTGCAGTTCTCATAAATACTGTTATTTTTTCCTCCCACATCCTTCATACCTGTACCACTGGGTCTGCAGTGGTGTACATGTCTTACTTGGTCCTCTTTGTCTTCGATTCTGTTGTCCCTTCACTCTTCATAAAACCCTAAAACTTCGAAAATCATTTCACCATACTAGTTTACCACTCACTAACCCCCTTGTTTAGTCATATTGTCCTTCTCCAGGTCATGAGTGATCACTTCTTGAAGTCTCAGCACTTGGCTTGTTGTCACTCTTTCCAAAGTTACTGCATTATAACTTCTGGTACATTTCAAAATCTATGTAGACAACTCTATTTTCCTGGATTCTCAGTTTCTTGATCCCTTAAGCTTGTCCTCCAATTTACTCAGCCTTCTTTCCTGGATCATGATGATAACCTTGTTATTTCCAATAATAATATCCTTTATCATAATTTCAAATATGCCAGTCTCTTAGCTTCACTTGTTACTTTGCCAGCTCATTCTCCCTGATACCCAAAAGTCAGTCAATCCCTAGACTTTATCCTAAAGTCAGCTGATCCCTAAATCCAACATTTCTCACAAAACAAAACAACAAAACTCCATCATCTATCTATCTATCTATCTATCTATCTATCTATCTATCTATCTATCTATCTATCATCTTTCTCTCTCTCCTCTCTTTCTTCTTCTCTCTCTCCCTCACTCTCCCGTCTTTGCTTTGTTGCTTTGTTTCATGTAGTGTCCTCTTATTTGGTATGTAATGAGAATTACCATTATTACATATGTATTTAAGTGGTAGCCTCTTCCCTTGGCACAACTCTCCTCCTGTTCTGAGGATGGACTCTTTTAACTAAGCGTGGCTGGAGAAAAATCCACAACTATGATAAGCAATCTCACTTTAAATTTATGATCACCAAGCTTAAGTAAGTCCTTCATGATGAAAGGAAATAAACTATTATTTCCTTAGTCAGTTAAGTCCTCTCCTCTCTTAGGCCACTGTATTATACTTTCTCCTCTCTCCTCAAACCTCCAGCACCTCTTCCTCCATCCTCATTCTCAACTGAACTTGCTTTCCAATTCACTTAAAAGTATTGAAACCGTCAAAAAATATCTTCCAAACAAACTTACAGCATCCATCTTTCACTTATCTTTGTCAGTATACTCTGCTCTTTCTCCTGTTACCGTGGATGCTCCTAGCAAAGGAAAATCCCTCTATTTGCGTCATTGATCTCATAGTCTCACACATACTCAAAGGACAGTGTCTCAGCACCTCTTCAATTATTCCCTTACGTCTCCTGCCACAACAGTCCCTCCCCTCTACTAGATAATTTGTCTTAGTGTACAAAAATTTTGGAAAAATAGATCCTCTCTTGATCACATTTCACTGTATGGTATTTATTTTTTCACCTTATACTTACAGAAAACTTCTTGAGCAAGATGTCTATACTCTTGTTTCCACTAGTTCTCCTTTCATTTTCTCTTGAAACTATTACAGCAAGATTTTTTTTTTCTACCTTATAATTCAGCTAAAACTCTTACCAAGGTCACCAATAACTTCTCCTTTATCCTGAGATTATCTCATTTAATCTAGTGATTATAAAAATTATCTATATGTGGAATACTCTCAAATCAATATCTCCAGCAAGGACATTCCCTTTGAACTCCAGACTTCTCTGTCAACAGCCTACAAGATATCTCCACTTGAATGTCTCAAATGCATCTCAAGTATTACATGAGCAAAACTGAGCTCTTGATATTTTCCCCTAAACCTGCCTCCTCTGCAGCCTTCCTTTTGTCAGGTAAAGGCAACTTCATTCTTCTAGTCGCTTAAGCAAGCCATCCTGATCATCCTCTACTCCTCTGTTTTTCTTTCTCCCCTCATCAGGTCATTAGAAAGTTCTATTGGCTCTATCTCTAAAATGTATCCAGAATTTGACTATTTCTCAGTACTGCCATAGGAATCATCTTGATGGAAGCCACCATAATCTCTTATCTAGATTACTAAAATAGCCTCCCGGCTTCTATCTTTAACTCCTTTCAGTCTATTCTGAACCCAGCAGACAGAGTGACCCAGTTAAATCGTAATTTAGATTTTGTCATGACTCCGTTCAAAATCCTCAATGGTTTCCCATCTAACACTAAGGAAAAGCCAATAGCTCTCAAGGCTCTAAATGGCTGTTATTCTCTGTCCTCTTCTACCTCTTTTCCTCTTTCACACCAGCCTTTTGTTCTTTTTCTTTTTCTAGACATGCTCTTGCCCTAGTGACTTTGTGCATACTGTATTACTACAATGCTCGTCCCCCAAATATCTACATGGCTACCTCTCTCAATTCCTTCATATCTTTACTCCAAAGAACCCATCTCAGTTAATCCTTCTCTATCCACCCATCTAGAATCCCCTCCCCACCCCCAACATTTCCTGTCTTCATTCTGGATTTATTTCTTAACACACTATAGATTTGATTTACCTTGTTAGCTATCTCCCTGACCAGGACACAAATGTTTTGTTCGCTATTGTATCTCTAATATCTAAAAGAATGCCTTCCACCCAGTAGATTCACAATATACTTTTGAATAAATGGTGGTGCTTCAGATTCATTAGTGGTAAGATTTATATTTTGAATTGTTATCGGTAAGGAGTGTAAAACATTTGGGGAATGGATGTATACCCTGTCTTATGATCTCTGTTAGCAACATTGACAGGAATTTTGAGATATCCTCTTGGACTCCAAGGGAAGTGAATGCTCCCATGAGACAATTCCATGACATTGACCTCATTATCACTGTCTTCTAATAATCTGGGTTAAACATTTCCTACCTCACAATATTCAATTTTTTTTATGCTCTTGATATTAGGAGAAAAGAGGGTCTTTGAATTTCTTATAAAAGGGTAATTGAGTTCTAAAAGGTATAGTATAAATTTAATATGCATGTAAAATTCCCAGTTTTGTAGTTTTATTATTGGGTGGTTGCTTTTTTAGGATTTTTTTCCCCTTCCTTTTTCTCTCTTCCATTGTAGAAGTTCCATTTCATAATGGGCTACTGATCAGACCTGTTATTCTAATGGTGGAATCCCAAAGGAAAACACATTTCAGATGTAAAGTATTCCCCTCAGATTCCCTGGCGGTCATGGAAAGCAGGAGAAATTCTTGATGTATGAAGTCACTGTCACCATTGTCAAAGCACTGTAGTGTGGGAAATGAACCGCAAATAAAATCAAAGGGTATTTCTTCCAAAGCGTTGAATATTAGTGCACAAACAATTTTTTCATTAAAGAACAAAATATTTCAGATCAAATCAATGTTTAAATGCTCAGAAAATGCATCACATCCTAGGTGCTAGAGGTGACAATTTTTTGGCACACTTGTAAACAACATATGAGAAATTAAAGACACTTCATTGAAGTACTGAAACAATTTATTTTTGGAAATATGAAACTCTGTATGGATTCAACTTAACTTCCATAGCAAATGGCACCATAAATGTAGTTCTCTGTCCTTTGCTCTAAAGAATTAATTTTAAGGTATGCATATTTTTTTTTCTTTAAGGGCTTCTTAAGCCTAAATTAAATCACCAAAAGCCTCAATAAAGTAACATTAAAGTTGAACTGAAATCCAGGAGAGCAAGACAATTTGGAGGTAGGTTAAGATTCCTTTCTTGCTCTTCAACCTTAAATCAGACTGCTGTGTTAAGGTATTGTAATGATCTAAGACAGTGTGTCATCTTTCATGCCAGGCAGCATATGTTACAATTCCCGAATTAGAGAACAGCTATTCCCCCAAATTATTATTTTAACTACATAGTCATTCTCAGTATAGATTTAGGTCAGGCACCAAAACTTATTCTATAATCTTGGGAATGAATATCATAACCCTGAGCTCAAAGTATAATCGTCAAAGCTTCACATCCAGAAATCCATTATAGGACACACAGACAATTAAAAAATGATTTTGATTATTGCTTAATATGGAGATATGAATATGTTTATCTTTGTAAATAGCACTTCTATACAAGTGGCTCAAACGTGGCAAAACAGCCACAGATAGTCCCAATACAAGTTGCAAAATCAAACATTCAGGCATGGAGTCTTTTTCTTAAGTTGTTTTCAAGCTTCATCCTTTTTTCTGCAATAACTAAAGCAAAGCCACAGTAGCTGCAGCCATTTGCATCTAAGGAAGAGATGTTTTGCTTTGGTGATATAGTTAATGAGTCTAAAAATATTCAGTATAATAATTCTGTCAAAGCCCCCACAGTCTCCTCAATGAGCGGGAGCCTGCAGGATTCCAATGGGGAGCCGAGTAATGAGCTCTCAGCATTCGCTCCCACACCGTCCAGGCGAAATATACTTGGGCCTCTATGGTTCCACATCATTAGCAACATGAAACAAAGACACATGCTTGACTTTAATAAGCAACTAAAGTTGCTGGCTTACTAGTCTGTTACTGAATGTAAACTCTGTTTCAGTATTTCAAAACAGCCCCTTGCAAAGAGAAAGCAGTGAGGGCTTTGGCAAACAGAGTTAGTTTTAATTTAATGTGGCAAATGATTGAGCAGAATGGAGAAAAAAGGACACAGGAAGGGATGAGTTTCTGACACTAAGTCTCCTGGGCTCGCTGCAGACTGCCGTCTCGCTGTTGTAGATGATGTTTACGGTGGGCTGCAGTGAGAGGGCTATAGGCATATGTGACTGAGTTTTAGTTGATATTCTTGCAAGACAGGAAGTGAACAAGCTTATTTCCCACTGGGAAAGGTTCAGACATGATTAACTTGGGCATGACCAAATAGGTCAATAATCTGACAATGAATTTCTAGCACAATAATTAAGTGGGAAAATTTGTGTGATTTGTTCTTCTTGTTCTGCACATACCAGTAACGCATTAGCATGGATTCATTTAGTTTCTTTCATTAGGTGAAATCACATAGCTACAATTTAAGATAGCGATGGTTCAATTTGAATACTTAAAAGATATTTCCGCAAAAAAATATTAAATTATTTTTCTTTTATTTTTAGCATAAAGTTTGCATGCCAGCATTGAAGAAGTGATATGAAATCTATCCTTATATGCATGCTAATTACTTTAAGAGTGATACAACCATCTAATATCAGGTTTTAACTGATATCAGTTACCAGGATAAAGGAGGAATTACCGCAGAGAATGAAACAGGTAAAAATGAATGTTTCATCTCGGGATATCACCGTTCAATATATTTTACACTTATAAATGATTCCTGGCAGTTATTAAAATATTCCAACTTTTCTTCAAATAGTAAGTTCATATATATAATTTCCAAATCTTATCATTGGAAGAGAACTCAGAAATCATAAAATCTGCTGTTCCACTCCATGCAGAGCTTCATTCTGGGATGTTCTCTCAAAATTTTTTTCTTAATATTAGCAATTAGTAAAAGAAAGGGCCTGTTTCTTATTTTACATAATTTAACATCGAGACCTAAATGTAGGGGGTTTACATTGTCCTCATTTAAATTTCATCTTCTTGGTTTTTTCCTCTGATCAAGATAATCTTCAATCCTTTTTCTGCCATTTGATATATGACTATTTCCCCCATAATACTGCAAACTACACATTTTAAAAGTATGCCTTTAGCAAGTAGAGGACAAAAATGATGGAGTTCAGCAGCAACTCAACGGCAATATCAAGGATGACATTAAATGATTTATTGTCTTTGGTTACGTTTATACAACTATCTTTTCCACAAGGATACCATGAGATGTTTTTATGTTTTGCAAAAATCAGCATCTGCTCTAAAGGGTTGTCAGAGTAAACTTCACAAATAATCTAAATACGCCAACTAAGAATGCTTTTCTGAGGTTTAGTTTCATTTCCACCAAACTTTAGTTTCTTCTCCTTTTGAAACGTGAGACTAATTTTTCAATTTCAGTTTTCTGGCATTTATTGCACCTGCTCTACAGTTTCTCATCAGTAATTGACATTGGCTCCTTGATCACAGGGGCTCATTCTTTCAGGCCTCAGGAATGCTTTTCAGGGCCTGGATACCATCAGTCTTTTTATGAGATCTGGGCTTCCTCATTACTATTTACTTTACCCTTTCCAAGTCTATGATTAATCTCTTTGGTGAAGAAGATGGAAGGAAAATAAAAGTTCACCGGTTTTACTTCTATTTATCTTTGGCTTGGTGCTCTTAAAGTGGTTGGATCATATGAATTCATCATTTCATTTTTTTTAATACATTCTGTTTTATAATAAAGTGGCTATATTGGTACATATAATCTTATAATAAAAGGATATGCTTGGTTTTTACACTACATTTTAAATTATAATAATACATAAGTTAAAAGATGAATCTCTTCTTGCTGTAACTGAAAAAAATAACATCATTTGATCCTCCATCAGTGTGAAAACAGAGTGTGAGCTTTGAAAGAGACAACTACGTTCTAGAAGAATAGAAACAGACGAAAGACAAGCTGTTTTACGTAAGTGTCAACATTGCACTTTCCCAAGAAAAATGCAGGGAAGATTATTCACATGCATGCAAAGATCTCACCAACGATATAACTACCTCTATTTATGCATGCTTATCTACATCACGGTCACATTGTATAAGAGAGCACAATTTATTTAAAAAATTCACATTTGTGGAGAAGTAGTTCTGGAATGGTGGAGTAAGGACGTATGAAAATATGCTCCTCTGTGAAAGCAAAATTTGTTAAAAACCAAGTTTTACAGAACTCTGAAAATTAACTAAATCTTACAGTAATCTAAGGGGTATCCATTAAGGAAAATGGCTGAATTTCTGTAGGAACATCCAGCTTTGCGGCATTTCAACTTGCCCTATTCCCATTCTCCTACCTACAGTCCTCACAAAGCTGGAAAACTGACACCCTTGAAACCACAGTAATTGTGAGAACCAGTTACTATCAGACACTGAAGGCAACAGAATGGATTTCAGGCTCCCCTAAAAGTTCAATCCCAGAGAATTGTCACTATTTGCCCTGTTGGACAATTCTTTGGAAAAGTCCCATACTCAGGGCTTGTCTTTATTTGACATAACTCATGGTTTAATCAGTGTGAAAAAGCCTTTCTCCAGAACATTTGTCTAAAACAATCCATGGCAATTGCTTAACATCATAGTTGCCTGAAGTGATGATAACTGTCAGGGCTAGCAAGAGACTGACAAAAAACTTAAAGGGAAAAAATGTGAAATGAGGTATCTTTGGAGGGTCCTTGAAAATTTCTGATATTGTATTGGGAATCTAGAAGGCCACACCTATGTGCAGGGCTGTGCACATACCCAGGAGACATGACAAGGCTCCAGTCTCTTAACTCGGTCTTCTCTTGACGCTTTGCAAAAGCAGGAAGTGAAGGTAAGGATGACTGGTAAACTGCCAGATTGTTGAATGCACGCTCAACACACACACAGAATCCCTTGGCAATTATGGTTCATTGGTTCAAGACATTTAAAGAAATCTCTGTCAAATCATTAGATGACCACTAACTGAGCAGAGGCCTCAGTGGCTGCACATGACAAAGAATGCAAACTTTACAGAATTAGTCCAGGAAAATCAGAAAACAAACAAACAAACAGCAGCAGGAGTGACAACAGCAATGACAAATAGCAACAACAACAAACTCTGGGGAAGGGAAATTTGATTCCCAGAGTTACCATAGTATATTCCTTAAAATGTCCAGTTCTCAACAAAAAAATTATGATATGGAATAAAACAGGAAAGTGTGGCCCATAAGGAAATAACAAGCATTCAATATGAAAAAAATTCAATGAAGGTCCAGATGTTGGATTTCCTAAATAAATGTAAACAGAGATTTTAAATCAGCTATTATAAGTCTGTTCAAAGAGCTAAAAGAAACTGAGATTAAAAAATTAAATGGATATATGAGAATGATGTCAGACCAGAGACTATTAATAATGAGATAGAAATTGTAAAAAAGAACCAAATAGAAATTCTGAAGTTGAAAGTACAATAACAAATAAAAAATTCACTAGAGGGGCTCAACCATAGATTTTAAGTGGTGGAAGAAAGAATCAAGTAAACTGAAGACAGGTCAGTTGAGATTATTCAGTCTGAAGAACACAAAGGAGAAGAATAAATAAAAATGGACCAAGCCTCAGAGACCTATGGGAGACCACAAAGCATATCAATGTGTGCATAATAGGAACCACAGAATGAGAGCAGAGTCAGAAATGGGTAGAAATAATATTCGAAGAAATAATGGACAAAAATTCCAAACTTTGAGGGAAAATAATCTAAATATCCAAGAAGTGTGGCAAACTCCAAGCAGGGTACACTCAGATATCTGCACCTCGACACATCATAGTCAAATTTTTGAAAGCCAAAGGGAGAAATTTGAAAAAAGTGAGAAAAAGTCTCATCAAATACAAGGAATCCTCAAAAACATTAACAGCTGACTTATCCTCAGAAGTCATGGAGGCCAGAGGAAGACATATTCAAAGTGTTGAAAGAAGACTGTCAACCAAGAATTCTATATCCAGTAAAACTGTCCTTCAAAAATGAGGAAGTTAAGACATTCTCAGGTGAGCAAAAACTGAGAGTTTGGGGATTGTGTTTGTTTGCTAGCAGACTTGCTTTAAAGAGTATCTTTTTTTTTTTAAAGATTTTATTTTTCTCCTTTTTCTCCCCAGAGCCCCCCAGTACATAGTTGTATATTCTTCGTTGTGGGTCCTTCTAGTTGCGGCATGTGGGACGCTGCCTCAGTGTGGTCTGATGAGCAGTGCCATGTCCGCGCCCAGGATTCGAACCAACGAAACACTGGGCTGCCTGCAGCGGAGCGTGCGAACTTAACCAGTCGGCCACGGGGCCAGCCCCTTAAAGAGTATCTTTTTGATTGAAATGAAAGAACACTGGACAATAAATCAAATCCAAATGAAGAAATAAAGAGTATCAGCAAAGGCAACCATATAGATAAATATGAATTGTCATAAAATGTATTTTTGTTTGTAACACTTTTCTTCGCACAGATTAAAAATAACTGCACTAAAAAAAGAATTATTAAAAATTGATTTGATAGATTTATGATGTAGGGAAATGTCATTTGCATGATGATAAGAGCACAAAGTAGGGAGGAAGAACAGAGCTTTATTGGAGTAAAGGTTTTGTATAATATAAAGTTAGCATTAATCCAGATTAGATTACGCTAAAGAAAAAAATTAATTGTAAACGCCAGTGTAGCCACTAACAAAATAACTGAAAAATACATAAGTGAAATAACAAGAGAATTAAAATAACACACTAGATAATATCTATTTAATGAAGAAGAAAGCAATAATGATAGAACAGAGGAACAAAAAGACAAAACATTTAGAAAAATTATAGCAAAATGACGGATGCAAGAAAAGTATTTGACAAAAAACAACATCCTTAATGTAAAAACACTCAACAGAATAGGGGTAGGAAGGAAATTCATCAATTTGGTAAAGGCTATCCACAAAAGTCTCCACAGATAACATTATACTTAATGGTGAAAGACTGAATATCTTCTCCTATGGTCAAGAAAAAGACAAGAATGCCCATACATCATCTACTGACCATTGTACTACTGGCAGTTTTATATGGGGAACTTAGGCCAGAAAACAAATAAAGGCTTCCAGTTTAGAAAAGAAGTCAAACTATCTCTACTCACAGATGACAGATGAGATGTTCTTATATATAGAAAATCCTAAAGAATCTGAAAAAAAAAACCCTAATAGAATCAATAAATGAAAGTTCGAATAACTTTTATTAGGTTAAAGGATCCAAGATCAATACACAAAAATCAATTATATTTCTATACACTAGGAATGACCAATCAGAAAACAAAATTAGGAAAGCAATTGCATTAAAATAGTATCAAAAACAACAAAATAATTTGAAATAAACTTAAAAGTGCAAAACTTGTACTTTGAAAATGGTGAACACTGTTGAAAGTAATTAAAGATGATCTAACAAATGGAATGACATCCCATGTTCATGCATCAGAAGACTAAATATGGTTAAGATGGCAATACTCCCCAACTTGATCTACAGATTTAACAAAATCTCTATAAAAAGCCAACCTACAATTTTTTAGGGACAAAACTGGCAAGCTTTTCCTAAAATCAAGTAGAAATGCCAAGGGTCCAGAAGAACTGAAACAGTCTTGCAAAACAAGAACAATGCTGGAAGACTCACACTTACTGATTTCAAAACTTACCTCAAAGTGATATGGTACTGAGATAAGGATAAACACAAATAACTGGAATAGAATTGAAAGTCCAGAAATAAACCCTTACCATTCATGGTCAGTTGACCTTTAAGAAAAGTGTCAGGTCAATTCAATGGGGGAAAGGGTAGTTTTCTCAACAAATGGTGCTGGGACAACTGGATATCCACATGCAAAAGAATGAAGTTGACACTCTATCTTATACCCCAAAAAGAAAATGAAATAAAAATAGATCATATATCTAATTGTAAGATTTAAAACCACAAAACTCCTAGAAGAAAATCTTTATGATTTTGGATTAGTCAGGACCTTCTCAGATATGACACCAAACATATCTAGAATACATGAGGAACGCAGACAAGTCAATAAGAAGATGAATAACCCAATTTAAAAGTGAGAAAAAGATTTGAGTAGACATTTTTCCAAAGAAGATATATAAGTGACCAAAAAGCACATGAAATGATACTAAACATGATTAGCAATTTGGAAAATCAAAATCAAACTGTGATACCACCTCATACTCACTGAGATGGCTAAACAACAACAACCAAACAAAAACAGAAAATAAAAAGTGCTAGTGAAAATTTGGAGAAATTGGAACCCTCATATATTGCTGGTGGGACTGTAAAAGGATACGACTGCTTAGGAAAACATACTGACGGCTCTGTAAAATGCTAAATATATAGTTACTATACAACCTACAATTTCAGTCCAAGGTGAAAAGTAAATACACCCATGAGAAAAGTAAATACACGTTCACACATAAACTTACACATGAACATTCTTAGCAGCAGTATTAATAACATTCCAAAGTAGAAACAACCCAAATGTCAATCAAGTGAGGAATGGACAAAATGTGGTGTATCCATAAAATGGAATATTATTCAGCAATCAAAAGAATTAATTACTGATACAGATACGACATCAATGAACCATAAAAATATTACATTTGGTGAAAGAAGCCAGTGACAAAATGCTACATATTGTATGATTCTTTTTATATAAAATATGCAGAACAGGCAAATGTATATGGACACAAAATAGATTAGTAGATGTAAGCCGGGATGTAGGAGAGAATGTAGTGTGACTGCTAATGGGTATAGTTTTCTTTTCGGAGAGCTAAAATGTTCAAAATTAGATACTGATGATGATTGCAGAACTCTGAATATAAGAAAAACCACTAAATTGAAGACTTTAAAAGGGTGATTTTTGATATGTACATTATATCTCAATAAACCTATTATAAAAAGTCTCTGTTTGCAACACAAATAACTAGAGCTGGTATAATGCCACATTTCTGATTTTATGAGATACTTTTATGTCAATAAAATATCTTGCTCATATATAGGTCCTCCAGAGAATCCCTGGGGAACTGCCATGATAGAAATTTTCAATCCTATATTATTACTTCTTTAATTATCTACTTTCTCATTCTCATCTTTGAGTGTGTTGATGCCAGAAATAGTCCATCTTGCTTCCACAGTGCTGGAAATAGACATTTAGTAAGTACTTTTTGAATTCACGAGTAGAAGAATGAATGGATGAATGAATGAATGAAACTGAAAGTCAAATGTTACCCGAAGGTGAAGGTGTGCGCATGAAATTAAGACAAAGATAGGTGGAGGATACGACTGTCAAGCATACTCTATAAATAGCCTATCTAGCAGAGGACCAATTAAAAGAACCATTCCTAACACTTTTATATGTATATTTTTAATGTGGTAAAGAATACGTCAGGCTGCTACAGAGAGAATCCAGTTGAGGAACAGATTTTCCTGTTCCCATTCTAGGTTGTCTAAGAGATCTGTAATTGCTCATTTAGTTTCCAGGTAACCCTATTGCTGGAGGACAGTCAACCCGTGCAAATGGTGCACAGGAGATGCATCATTTCTCAACTTTTACATAGAGCGTATTTCCCACAACTGAGTGACAAGCAAAAGAAAAAACCACTTATTGAGCAACGACACTGTGTCACACAGTGTGAAAGATGCCTTATTTATATTTTTTAATTTAATAATTTCAACAACTCTATGGACTATTACTTGCCTGCCACGTTACGGCAAAGGAAACTGAGACTAAAGGCTGATTCAATTTCCTCAACGTTCTAAAGCATGTAAATCAAGAGACATGATTTTAACTCTTCTGTATGACATCAAAACTCATCAGGACTCTGTAATAAACTAAGTTTGGGGTTAATATTAGTCCCACATATGCCTGAATAACATGAACCATGTTTTAAAGTCTAACACAACTGTGAATGTGCCTTTATTTGCTTTTAAGCAATTGCTGGTCACAATGGAAGCCTAACTGTCAGGAAGGTTTTCAGTTTTATAAATCAGAAAGCGTTTAATATCGACATCATGTACTGAGCTTTTCTGCTGTTATAGCACTTTAGTAGTGAAGTTGTAAAACTATAATCTAACTCACTCCTGTCTCCAGGGTGACCTATGACAAACAACCATTTTTCTTCTCTCTAAATTAAAACAACTCGAAGTTAATTCACTTAGGTGCATTTTAGGTCATATTATCTTACTGTATCTTACTATATCTATGTATGTATATCTTAGTATGTGTGTCAGTATCAAATGAACTCAGGATATTGTGCACAGCATACGGAGAAACGGGTGTTGAACATACACGTTTGTGATGCTCAAAGCAGTGTAAGAATGATGTTATGATTTCTTACATTGGATTCCACGACTCTTGGTGTTACAAAACCCACTACAATAAAGCCACTGCCACCTGGAGGCTCAGAAACAGCAGCTAATATTAAATATGCTCAATTCATAGGTTCACTAATTGAAGTGACATGATAATAGAGAAATACAGATCTGATTCAGACACGACTGAAGAAAACAGATAGTGATATTGGTAGAACACCAATTCAAAACATTTTGATCTGACGTATCCTCCTGTAGATGGACCTTCTGTACACCAAGCAGCTCTCAAAAGGCAAGACTGTTTCTTTCGCCTGTGTCCTGAATCTTTTTTCTGTCATTTTTTTCAGCTCACATATTTTCATTCTCATTGCTAATGGCTCTTTTGGCTCCATATGTAAATATTTTAAGATTGTGTCTATGTCAAAAAAATAATAACAAAAACTCTTTCCTTGACAATTTGTCTTCACAAAAGTATCACCATCTTGCTTTCACTCCTTTTAATCCAATCTTCTTGAAAGTATACCTCAGTTTTGACTTGACCTTCCTAGTTATCTTACCTCGTGTTTATTCCTAAACTTGCTGCAATTGCTTCCATGCAAGTCTCCAATGACCTTACCATTTCTCAGCTTTTGAAGCTTTCAAACACCTACTGCTATTTATACTTTCCTCTACTTTGTTACAGGGATAAACACTATCATCTTGTATTTTTCTTGCCTCTTAATAGTGGCTTCCTATAAACCCTAACTTGTCAACAACTACATTAAATGCAAGTGGGTTAGCTACACCAGTTAGAATTCAGAGACTGGCAGAGCGGATTAAAAAACATGACTCAAGTGTGTGTTGTCTACAAGTAACTCATTTCAAATACAGCAATTTAGGCAGGTTGGAAGTAAAAGGATGGAAAATCATATAAAATGAAACACTAATAAAGGGAAAGCAGGAGTGGCTATATTAATTTCAAATAATGTAGACTTCATGGTAAAGAAAATAGAGACATAGAAGGATGTTATACAAGGATAAAATAAATAATCCACCTAAATGTACATCGATCAAAAAACAGAGCCTCAAAATATGTGGAGAAAAAACAGATAGAAAAAAGTAGAAAAATCTACAGTTACGGCTGGAGATTTGACCACTTCTCCCTCAAAAATTGATAGAACAACTAAACAGAAAATCAGTAAGGAGAGGACTCAACATCATCATCGACCAACAGGATTTAATGGACATTTATAGAGCACTTTACCCGACAATCGCAGAATACACTTTCTTTTCTAAGTACCCATGGAACATATGTGATAGACCGTATTCTGGGCCATAACACAAACCTCAACAAATTTGAAAGAATTGAAATCATACAGAATACGCTCTTCAACCACAATGAAATCAAACTAGAATTCAATAAGAAAAAGACAGGAAAATCTGAAACACTTGTAAAATTAACAACACATTTCTAAACAATCCATGGGTCAAAGAGTAAGTATCAAGGGAAATTTTCTAAAAAGTACAGTGAACTGTATGAAAATCAGAATGGAACATATTCAAATTTGTGGGACAAGCCTAATGCAGTGCTAAGAGGGAAAGTAATTGCACTCCACGCATATATTAGAAGAGAGAAAAGCTCTCGAAGAATAATATTAGCTCCCCTGCCCACTCAAAAAACTAGAAAAATAAGAGCTAAATAAGTGCAAAGCAAGTGGAAGGACAAAAAAAAATGGTAGAAATCAATGGTATTGAACACAGAAAAGCAATAAAGAAAATGAATGAAATAAGAGCTGGTTCTCTAAAAATGACATCAAAATTAGTAAACTTCTAGCAAAACCGATAAAGAAAAAAGAAGACACAAATTACCAATATCACAAATGAAACAGGGAGTATCACTACAGACCCTGTTGACATCAAATGAATGACAAGGAAACACATAAACAGCTCTATACACCTAAATTTTACAACTTGGATGAAATGAATCAAGTGGTTCATATCTCAAAACCTATGAACTACTACAATTCACACAATATGAAATAGATAATTTGCATAATCCTATAACTATTAAGGAAATTGAATTCATAATCTGAAAACTTGCAAAATAAGAAATCTCCAGACCCAGATGGTTTCACTGGAGAATTCTACCAAATGTTTAAAGAAGAATTAAAATCAATAATATACATTCTCTATATTAGTTTGCTAGGGCTGCAATAACAAACATCACTGACTGTGTGGCTTAAAAACAGAAATGAATTTTATTACAGTTCTGGAGGCTAAACGTCCACGATCAAGGTGTTGGTAGGATTGCAGATGGCTGTCTTCTCACCTCACATGGTCTTTTCTCTGTGTATGCACAACTCTGGTACGGCTCTTTGAGCATCCAAATTTCCTCTTCTTAAAAGGACTCCTGTCATATTGGAGTAAGGCCCACTCATGTGACCTTATTTAACCTTAATTACCTCTTTAAAGGTTTTATCTCCAAATATAGGCACACTCTGAGCTACTAGGGGTTAGGACTTCATCATATGAATTTCGGAGCTGGGGCGGGTGTCACAACCTAGTCCATAACATTCTTTTATAGAAAATATAAAAGGATGGAACACTTCTCAATCCATTTTATGAAATTATTATTATCTTTATATCAAAACTTGATGAAGATAGTATAGAAGAAAGAAAGAAAAAACTAGAGACCAATATGCCTTATGAATACAGATGCAAAAAATACTTAACAAAACAACAGCAAACAGATGTCAGATGTATACGTATAAAGAATTATAAACCACAACAAAGTGAGGTTTATTCCAGGGATTCAAGGCTGTTTTCATATTTGGAAATCAATCAATGTAATCTGTATATTAATAGGCTTAAGAAGAAAAATCACACATCAATAGATAAATTCAACACCTATTCAGGATAAAAACTCTCAGAAAAGTAGGAATAGTGGGGGACAGCGTTAACTTGATACAGAGTATCTACAAAAAGCTGCCATTATACTTAATTATGAGAGACTAAATGGTTTCCCTCTAAGATCAGGAAGAAGGTAAGGGCATCTTTTCTCACATGCTTATTTAACATAATGCTGGAAGCTCTAGCCATTACAATAACACAAGCATAGGAAATAAAAGTGAACAATCAGAAAGATAGAAATAAGACTGTGCCTATTTGCAGATGATGTAATTGTCTATGTAGAAAATCACAAGGGTTCTACCAAAAAATCTCTTAAAACTAACAAGTGAATTCAGCAAGATCAAAGGATACTAGATAAATATATAAAAATCAATTGTATTTCCATATGCTAGCAATTAATACATAGACACTAAAATTAAAAATATACTGCCATTTATAATTGTTCAAAACAAATCCCATTTAGGTATCAATATAACAAAACGTATAGGACTTGTATGCTGAAAACTAAACAATGCTGAGGAAAGAAATCAAAGAAGATCTAAATAAATTGATAGATTGTGTTCATGGATCGGAAGCCTCTAAACACTAAAGATATCAATTCTCCAAAAATTGATACACCTGTGTAATGTAATTCCTGCCAAAATCCCAGCAAGAATTTTTGTAGATAGAAACAAGATTGTTTTAATATATATATAGTAGAATATATATATACATATATATATGTATATATATATGGAAAGGCAAAGGACTAGCTAAAACTGTTTTGAAAAAGAATATATTGGGAGGAATGAATCTATTCGATTTCAGAACTTATTACGTAGCTACAGTAATCAAGAATGTGTGGTATTGGCAGAGGGAGAGATAGATAAATCAATAAAACAGAACAGAAATGTCAAAAACAAACACAAACATGTCTAACTGATTTTTGACAGTGGTTCAAAAGCAATTCAACAGAAGTAATTGTACATCCACAAGCAAAAATGGAGCCTCAGACACATTAAATAAAACTTAATTCAAAATGGAACACAGACTAAAATGTAAAACATATATTATGAAAATTCCAGAGGAAAAAAGAGAAAACCTTTGACATCTAGAGCTAGGCAAAGACTTCTTAGACTCGTCACCAAAAGCACCATCCACGGAAGGAAAGAAGTGATAAATTGGACCTCATTAGAATTAAAAATTTTTGCTTTGTGGAAGATCCTGTTAAGAGGATGGAAAGGCAAGTTATAGAGTGAGAGAATATTTTTGCAAACCACTTATCTGAAAAAGTGCTAGGATATATTTAAAAACTCTCAAAACTCAACAGAGAAAAAAAATAAACAATCCTATTAGAAAATGGGCAAAAGACATGCAGAGATATTTTACCAAAGACATACGGCAAATAAGCACATGAAAAGATGTTCAGTAGCATCAGCTGTTGGAGAAATGCAAATTAAAACCGCAATGAGATATCACTATAAACCCATCAGAATAACTAAAATAAAAATAGCAAGAACACCAAATTCTGGTAAGGATGTGAAGAAACTGGACCTAAATATTGCTGGTAGGAATTAAAAATGGCACAGTCACTCTGGAAACAAGTAGTTGTCTTAAAACTTAACATGGAACTACCATATGGCCCAACAATTGCACTTCTTGGCATTTATCCCAAAGAAATGAAGTCATGTTCACACAAAACCTGTACATGGATGTTTATACCACCTTTAATCATAATAGCCAAAACTTGTAAATAATCCAGATGTCCTCTGATAGGTGAATGATTAAACAAACTCTGGTACATCCATTCTCTACTCAGCATCAAAAGAGAACAAACTATTGATACATACATGCATCAACCTGGACAAAACTCCAGGGGAAAAAGTCAATCCCAAAAGGCCACAAACTGAATAATTCTGTTTAGATGACTTTCTTAAGATGACAAAATTATAGAAATGGAGACCATGTTAGTGGTTGACAGGGTTAAGGAATGAGCAATTAAAGGAAGGAAGCGAGTGTGGGTATAAAAGAGCAATGTGAGAGATTCTGGTGGTAACTGAAACGTTCTATATTTTGACTGTATGAATGTCAATATCCTGCTTGTGATACTGTATATCACAACAACAAAACTATGGTTTTGCAAGATGTTACCAGTGGGGGATACTGGGTAAAAGATACGTGGGATTTCTCCATGTTATTTCTTAAAATGGCACGTGGAACTAAAGAATCTTAAAAATTTAATGAAAACTTTAAAAAAAGATAATGCTCAAGAATTTTCCAAAATTTGTGAAAGATTTCAACACCAAATTTCAATAGATTTTGTAAATCTCCAGCAGAATAAATATAAAGAAAAATGTCCTAGGTATATTGCATACTATTGTTGAAAATCAAAGATAAATTAAAAATCTTAAAAACACCCAGGAGAAAAGCCATATTACATTTAAAGAAGCAGCTATAAGATTGATGGCTAACTTCTCAACAGAAATGATGGATGCTGGGAAAAAATGAATGATAACTTTAAAGTGTCAATAGGACGAAAAAACAAACCACAACAATAAAAAAAGAAAACAAAGAAAAAATCAACCTAGAATTCTATGTCCAGTACTAATATCTTTCTAAAGTGAGGCAAATCCAGATATTTTCAGTTAAGTAGCTTCTGAGAGAACGCACAGCACAGATGTCTGTATTAAAGAATTCGCTGTACCAAAGGCATTCTTCAGGCAAAAGTGATATGGAAATGCAGAGAGAATGAAGCTCAAAGGAAATAGTAAATATAAAGCAACACTGACTGTAAAAAGAATAAGAATAGATCTTGGGTTCAAAATAAATGTAAAATTGAAATGCATTGTAAAAACTTAGACCAAAAGCCAAGAAAAGTAATGATCTTAAATTTTTCACATTTATTAGGGAAGTGGTAAAATACTAATTTGTTTTTTACTGTAACCAGTTAGCTCCAGTACAGCTTTGCTTCCACCTACTTCCTTTGTGCTGTTATTGTGAAATAAATCACACAGATTCAGCTCCTAGATATATCTCCAACACATATGTGTATATTGTGTCCCAAAATATGTTTATAAGAACGTTCATGGCAGCACAATTTGTAATAGTGCCAATCTAGAAAAAAAATAAAAATATCCCTCAGATATAGATTGGATAAACAAGTTGGTATATATTAATAAAACATATGTAACAATGATAAACAATATACAGTAATGAGAATAAATTCCTACTACATAGAACAGTATGAATAAATTTCATGAATATAATATTGAGTGGAAGAAGCCAGTCATAAAAGATAAAATACAGTATGATTCTAATTATACAATGTTCACAAATAGGCAAAAATAATCAAAGGTGGGGCAAGTCAGGACTGTACTTACCTTTCAAAAAGGGGCTTCTGGGATGTTGTCTGTTTATTAACTTAGTTTGTGGTCGCATGGGTGTGTTCGCTTTATGCAAATTAGAGCTCTATTTGTTTTCTATTGTTGCATAACAAATTATCACAAACTTAGTAGCTTAAAACAATAAAAGGTGTCTTCAGTGAACTAAAAGTACTTTAGTTTGGGTACAGAATATGAGGTGAGAATTGGCAGAGGATGAAACAAACTGGAAAGATGATCCCCGCTCTTCTCTGTTTAAACCCTTCAATACCTTCCTATTGCATATGGAATGAAATCCAACATCCTTCTTAAAGCTTCTACATTCTCATCTACCTTTCCTCAGCTTAATTTGCATTAACAACCTGCAATGGACTGAATGTGTCCCCCTAAAATTCATATGTGGAAACCCTATTCCCAATGTAATAATATTTGGACCTGGGACCTTTGAGAGATAATTAGGTCTCAAGGGGCGAGCCCTCATGAATGAGATTAGTACCCTGAGAAGAAGAAGTCAGAGAGCTAACTAGCTAGTTCTCCTTCTACTACGTGAGCATAAATAAGAAGTCAGTTCTCTGCAACATGGAAGTGGTCCTTGCCAGAACCCAACCTTATTGGCATCCTGATCTTGGACTTCCAGCTTCTGGAACTGCAAGAAATAAATTTCTATTGTCGACAAGCCACTCAGTTTATGGTATTTTGTTATAGCAGCCCAAGCTTATACAGCCGGGTACTAGAAATCACTTTCTAGATGTCAGCCTACACCTAAAACAACAAATAAATTCCACCATCTTTTCTTACAAATCTCTTCTTCCTCTTATTAAACCTGTCGTTGTGAACATCACCTGTGTCCCAAGCAGGAAACCTGGGAGCATCCTAGGTCTCTTCTCCCACACTTTGCATTTCCAGCTCAGTCTTGTGGATACATCTCTGAATTATATCTAGACTCATTCCTCTCCATCACATCCTTACCTACACATTTTTAGATTAGGTCCTCATTATTTATAGTCTGGAAAACTTTGCAAACTCTCTTAATAGGTCTCCTTTCCTGTCTTATCCCCTCTAACACACCTTATACAGTCATCTCAGAGGGCTCTTCCTAAAACGAAAGCCTTATTTTGTCATCTCTTTGATTAAAATCTTTTTATGGAAACAAGGAAATTTTCTGATGATGTCAAACTCCTCAGGTCAGCACGGGAAATCCTTCACAACTGAGTTTCTGACATTCTTGTAAGTTCCTGAAAAGTGTTATGATACTTTTCATCTTTGACCTTTTTATTTGTTTCTTTTTTTCCCTGAAATACTTGTTTCAACTTTGTGCATGTAGCTAACCCTGACTAGTCCTTCAAGACTTGGACGAGTTATCATCTTTGCCAGCCAGCCTTCATTGCCTCCTCAGACTGACTTAGCTACACCTTCTCTACTCTCACAGCATCTTCATTGTGTATAAAATTATTGCACAGTATTTTCATTGTTATAGTATATGTCTCGGTCCTCTCCTAGCCTGAAATGGTGAGGATTTTTGTATCCCTTTTACAAAGCAGGAAGGTGGCATACAGTAATTGCTCAAAGTGTATAATTTGAATTAATTACAATTCATTTTCTCTAATCAATAATTATATATTATTTAGCCATACGTACATTACACATTTACTCATTCAACATGTGTTATTTGAATAATGCCTATAATATAAAGGGCATTCTGTTCTGTGTACTTGAATACAAAAATGAATAATACATTATTCTTGCTAAAACTCAAGGAAAAAGTAGTTCCTTAAAAGACGATGTGGAACATAATATGTGCCTATTTAAGGTCACCTTTTTGGAAATGTACCATGAAAATGAGGTAGAATTCCTAAGAGAGGTACAAATCAAACTCCTGTGACTCGTGGAGAGGAGAGATCACTTCTCATAAGGTTCAGGGGAGAATGTTTATAATGGTACAGGAAGTAGCCTTTGACCCCTGGCTTGATGACAGGGTAGAGTTTGGATATAGGGAGGTGGAGGGAAGCATCCTCTGAGTCAGTATGAACAGGCTGAGCTTAGGCAAACAGGCAGGAAAGCACAAAGCCCAGAGTATGATAAGTTTAGTGCCTTGGCTAAAGAGCAGGAGGAGTAAGGAAAAAGAGTGAGTGATAAAGCTCAAGATTTAGGCTGTACCATAATCTGGAGGAAAAAAAAAATAAAGAAGTGCTTTAAAAATAGGAAAAGAAATTTTGTACATTTTTCTAGGTTGGCTAAAAATAAAAATTTTTCATAGATTCATTGAAGCTCATTTTTGTTTACAAGCAGCATTGCAGCCACAATGGAAATTTCAAGAATCTTTACATGCCCTACAGAACTATTTCTTGAATAAATAGTTATGTGGTATTTTATATTTCTCAAGTCACTGAACTTCATTCCAATTTGAAACAGGCACAAGAATGTCAAACATAGTAGAAATAGACCTAAACTCGTCTAGCAACTTAAAGAAAATACCCAAATGATTTGTTATATTTTTCACGATTCCTATATAATTAATATTTATTAAATGTAGTAATAAGTAGCATAAGTAAAGTCATATATAAAGAAAATAATATTTTATAAAACAGAGAACACTTGTAATTCCCCTTTGTGCTTTATTTTTAAATCTATTCATTGTTTCTTTAATTAATATACTCAATCATTTATTATATGTCACCCTTTGCTAGACCCTGTGCTAGGCACAGAGTATAAAAAGTGACCAAGATGTGTACTGTCAGCAATAAAATCGATAGTTACATAACACATGGCAGTAAGAGCATCAAATACAGTGTTTGTGTATGTCAAAGAGAGGAAGAGGAGCAGAGAAAGCTTTATAAAGGAGATGGCATTTCCACTGAGACTCAAAGGACAATTAGGACTGTAGAAATATGATTGGGGAGAGGCATTCTAGAAAGGGGATGGTATGAGCAAACGACTAGAGTGAGAAGATTTAAGGCATACAGAAAGAACTACACACAATTGAGTTGTACTGGAATATAAAGTATAAAGACAGATGACAGTGGCTCAAAGTAAGGATGGAAGTCTGGCAGGGGTCAGATTATTGAGAGAGTGTGGACTTTGAAGAGTCATTCAGGAGCTTTGAGCAGCTGCGAGGTGGGAGGTTTTGAAAAAGGTAAGTCTAACCACAGGGAGACAAAATAAAAAGCTATTGGGGTAATCCAGATGAAAAACGATGAGTGTATAAACTTGAACAACGATAATAGTGATAATGAAGAAAGACAATGGATTCAAAATTTGTTTAGCGTGTAAATTACAAGGACTTGAAACTGTACACGGGGAAGAGGGAGAGCAAAGAGTTAATGATGATTACCTGCTCTCTACTGCGATAATTGGGTCAATGATGATGCAGCCAATTAAAAGAAAAAAAAATAAACCACAGAAAAAAAACAGAAGTTAAGAGGAAAATTCAGGGTTGGAACATTTTGTGTTTCAGGTGCCTGTAAACTTTCTAGTTAGAGATATCCAGTGGTCAGGTAGATATGAGTCTGAAGCTCAGGGAAGGAGCTTAGCGGGGACAAAGATTTGAGTTATTACATGTGTATATGATGCCATGACAGTGGATAAAACCGCCCAGAAATAACAGAGTTAGTAGAGCAAAGGAAATAGCCAAGGTTTACATTTAAGTGGAAGAAGAGTCTGTACAGAAGACTAAGAACAATACATACGGTGGTCAAGGCAGATTTAGGAGAGACTAGTTCTTTGGGAACCAAGAAGATGTCAGAGTAATGATGAGTAGCATCTGCTGTGGTCTGAATGTTTATGTCTTCTCCAAATTCATATGTTGAAATCCTAACCCCCAAAGATGATGGTATTAGAAGGTGGGACCTTGAGAGGTACTTAGGTCATGAGGGTAGAGCCTTCACGAATGGGATTAATGTTCTTGTTAAAGAGAGGGAGGCACAGAGTTCCCTGTCCCCTTCCACCACGTGAGGACACAGTGAGAAGGTGCCTGCTATGAACCAGGAAGAGGGCCGTAACCAGAATGCAACCATGATGGTACCTTGATCTTGAACTTCCCAGCCTCCAGAACTGTCAGAAATACATTTCTGTTTATAAGCTACCCAGTCTGTGCTATTTTGTTATATAGCCTGAATGGAATAAGACAACTTCTACACCCACACATAGGAGCATCAAACACAACAGAAAAGCCCTGTAAGATAATGACTAAAATGTGGCTGGTGCCTAATCAAAATAATTTATTGAAAAATTATTTTATTTGACAAAAGCACCAAGGCATTATTAGAATTAGTTACACTAAAAAGTGGTCATGTCGTAAAAGTTTACAATGTGATCATATACCTTTAATTTTCTCTTATTTATTTTAAATATTAGTCTTTATTTCATTTATTGATTTTCCCCCTTTCATATTTATGGGTCAATAAATTAGATATGCTTGTATTATTAAAAAGAAAGAAAATTTGGACTTTTGCTTCTGACTCATTATCCGCCAAAGTATTCCAACACACCTGCTATAGAACTAAAATCTAGAATCAATGGCACGTTCTTTGGGATATTCTTGTCTCCTAGGAGGTAGTGTTGGCCTCCTAGAATCTCTTCTATCACCTTCAGTGAAAAATTAGAGCCAGGACCAAAGCAAGAAGAAACTGGGGTTTGTTCAAAGCCTGAGTCACGGACCTTGGGGAAGAGTGAAGTTACCTAAGGAGAGACGCTGTTAGCATCACTGATACCAAAGAATGGGATCTTAAGACAAAATAAAGGTGGAGAAGGGGACCCTTGGACTTCCATGCACCTCTGTCTAAAGAAACCAACTGCTTTTTGAAGAAATATTTCCTTAATCCTCAATATATACCAAAGGACTCCTACCAATGAAGTTTAAACAACGACCACACAATAGAGGATTAACAAACAAACAAGAGGACAAGTCAGACATAAAAACAAGCAACATATTTGGATTGTCAAAGACTCAGATTTTCAAACTGGAATATACAAAGTCTAGAAAAATTTATTAGATAACCAGACAAAAGAGAATATTAAGAATAAACAAAATTATATAACAATTAAACAAATAGAACTTCTAGAAATGGAACATAAAAGTCTTCAAATGAAAATCTAATCAATAAAACACTGAATAGGTTAAGATGTGATATGGAGAAATATGAAGGATGGAATAAAAAAGGCTAAGGCACTTCTCATTGGCATAATAGAATGAGAATGGAAAACAGGTAATAAGAGGATAATGGAGACCAACTTAGCTTCAATCTCTCCACATGTCCAATATACATCAAAAAAGTGAGCTAACAAATCACACATAGCTCATGCCTACAGTGTCATTAGGAGACAGAAAGGCTAAAAACCACAATTTACATGAAAGCAGGGAAACATATTTCCCAAGACCACCAGAACCAGCTCTGGAGCACACTCTGGAATGAAGCATTGAGCAGTGACTTTATGGAAGAGTGAAACAGGCTCCTAGTGGTGGCCTAACATAGATATCATCACAAGGGTATACCCTCAGAGAAGAGAGTCCTTTTTGAATATAAAATACCAGAAGATGGTTTGATACCTGATGGTTCAAATACTAACCACTAAATGTGTGGAGCCTGAAGCAGCAGTTTTGAAACGGTACTATTTCAGGTTGAGAGAGAGAACCATGAAAGGCAGATAACATCCCCCAAAAGAATATAAGACAATGGCTGAAGACAATGATCATATAGAAACAAGTGGTATCAAAGATCTAGAAAAACAGATTAAAATGTTAGGCATCCAATTTTTTAAAAAAATAAACATCTCCTTACTTTATGCTCAGAAAAGGGAGTAACTGAATTGAGAAACTAAGAAAGACGCCAATTTGCCTTTTCCACTCTACCCGTCTCTAGGATCATCTACTATTGTTGGTTTACAAAAACATAACACACAAATTAACATCAACAACAGCCACAAGAAAATCCAGCATTCACACAAAATTACTACAAGGAGAAAAACACAAAAACAAATTTTTGGCGGAAAGAAGAAAATGAGCATAACATTTCATGGTTACGAAGAAGACAAATATTGAAAACGGTACTCCAGTTTAAATTAAATATAATTAAATGAGCAATTACATACATGAAAACTCAAAATAGAAAAGAACAAACAAGAGGAAGATGTGAAATGTGACACAGTGATCATCATTATAATAGAGGACATAAAGAATAGAAATAAGAACAGTATGAAGAAAGTGATAGCCATAGAAGGCAGGTAAAGAAGATAGACTATATGTATAATTGGAGACTCTGAAGATGAAAATCAAATCAATGGACCAGAACTAAAATGTAAAACTATAATCAAGAATACTTTCCTGAAATACAAGACTAGAATCTACATATGGAAAAGGTACACTGTGTATACCAGGAGAATAGCCCCAAAATGATCACCTTCTAGACGTAGCTACCTTAGTAAAACTAAGATATATAATATATATCTTAGTTGATATATATAGATAGTAGATAGATATCTTAGTAGATCTATATCTTAGTAAAATTACTTTATAGATAAAGCAAATAATCCTATGGGCAAAAAATCCAAGTCATTTAGAAAGAAAATCAGTAAGTTTCTCAATAACAATATGTAAAGCAAGACAATAACAGAGCAATTCTTAAAAAATGTATTGAAGAAAAGAAAGTATGAGCCAGGTAGTTATCCAGCCAAATCGAGCTAATATCAAGTCCATACACGCAAGAACTGAGAAAATGGCAGATGGTTCCTTCCTGAAGAAAATGCCAGAGGACAGGATTCTTTTTTTTTTAATGTTATGATAGATTACAACCTTGTGAGATTTCAGTTGTACATTTTTGTTAGTCATGTTGTGGGTACACCACTTTCCCCTCTGTGCCCTCCCCCCACCCCCCCTTTTCCCTGGTAACCACCGATCAGATCTCCTTATCAATATACTAAATTCCACCTATGAGTGGAGTCATATAGAGTTCGTCTTTCTCTGACTGGCTTATTTTGCTTAACATAATACCCTCGAGGTCCATCCACGTTGTTGTGAATGGGCCAATTTGAGGACAGGATTCTTTTATCCAGGAATTGATTGGGAAATTTTGGTAAAGAAAATAGTAGTGAGCACTGAATACATGTAATTGTAGATCTAAGATTAAAATGAATTGATAACAAAGATGGAAGAATAGTATGAAAATGCTATGTGCTCTGAAGTGTTGAAAAAACACAATTTTAAAAGAATTAAAAGGGAGAGAGAAAGGGAAAATTATAATAATCTCGATGATTATTCATTGATAATAGGTACAGTAAAAGGATGTCATTTAAATTTGTTAAATTGAATAGCAGAAGGCCAAGTAAATTTTTTAGAAACTACAATTTACCAAAACTATGCTCAGTAGAGAGAGAAAATTTAAAAATATCCATATCCAAATAAGAAAATTAGAAAGTTTTTCAAATCTTATTACCCCTTCCCCTCAAAAAACAGCCACTTTGTTGATCTTTTAACTGAGCAATTCAACCAAACTTTTAAATTCCAGATAACCCTAAAGCTATATAATATTTTCAAAAGCACAGAAAAGTAAGGCAAACTTAGAAATCATTTTATGCAGTGAGCATAAAATTGATATATAAAATTTTAAAGACTGTTAAAATAGAATACCATAGAATAATCTTATCTATGTATATTAATGAAGAATTCCATAGAGTATGTAGATTATAATAGAAACAAAATCTAATAGCATGATTGAAAAATTTGTCATCATCAAGTAAAATTTATTTTAGGATTTCAAAGAAGACTCACAATTAGTAAATTCATTCATCGTATTCAATGTATTACTAGATTTAAAGAGAAAAATTATATTATCATTTCCATAGGTCTGAAAAGCCATGCAACAATACCCATTCCTGATTAAAAAAATAAATGAAATGAGAATTGATATTTACCTCTTTAACTTGATAAATTCATTCCCCATCCCTAAATTCAGTATTTTACCTGGTGAGGAAATACTAGACAAATTCACTATAAAGTCAAGGATAAGTCGTCTGATATGATCAGATTTGAGGAAATAATTAGAAAGGCAAAAATTGTCAAGGAAGAGGTTAAATAAACTTGTAAATTATATGAAGGAATAGATGAAAAACCCAGGAAATTCAGCGAAAAAGAAAATGGCTACAATATCAGAGAATTCAGTATCAGTATAAAAATTTAACATACAAATATCCCATAGCCTTCATAAGCAAATATTAACAAGTTAGGAGCATAATAGGAGAGAAGACACAAATTACAAGAACAACGAGAAATAAAAAATGCTGAAGCAGTACCTTCTGAACACATGGATAAAACCCATATAACAAAATTTTTAAACAGTACTGAAAGGCAAAATTAAATGATTAAAATGGAAAGATCTCTTATGTTCTTGGATAGTATGATTCAATATCATAAATGCTTTAATTCTCCTTTGTAAAAATACAAATTTAATGTCATCCAAGTAAAAATAGCAGTAAGTATATTTCTGAAGCTACACAAGCAGATTTGAGAGTTCATATGGAAAACACAGCAAGAAAAAACAGCCAGGGATTTCTTAAACAATAAGAAACAAAAGAATAAAGAGAAGAGCTAGAATTATTAAAGTTTTAAAATATCATAAAGCCTTAATAGTTAAAATTGTGTTGCTGGTTCTTGAATAAAAAGACCTAGAAAACTTAGAAACAGACCATAGAAATTTACTATGTGGCAAAGGTAGCATTTTAAATTGCTAATCGACTTTTAAATAAATGACATTGACACAAATGGATAGTTATCAAAATGGATAAATAAACCTTAAAAATGGAATTCATATATTACATTGTAATATACTTTGTATTAAACTCTATAAATGGATCACAGTTAAAAGTGAAAAATAAAAACATACAAAAACTAAAGGAAACATAAATAATTTCATTTATAATCTGAGAGTGAGGAAATTATTTCTAGCCACAACTTAAAATGCAGAAGCAAGAAAAGGAAAGATCAATACATTCGATTACACGAAAATAGTAAAGAAAATAATGCTTCTTTTTCATAGTAAAAATTAGCATAAGCAGGGGCCGGTTCCGTGGCCGAGTGGTTAAGTTCAAGGGCTCTGCTTTGGCAGCCCAGGGTTGTGATCCAGGGTGCAGACATGGCACCACTCATCAGGCCACGTTGAGGTGGCATCCCACATGCCACAACTAGAAGGACCTACAACTAAAATATGCAGCTATGTACTGGGGGGATATGGGGAGAAAGAAAAAGCAGGGAAAAAAAAATTGAAGATTGGCAACAGTTGTTAGCTCAGGTGCCAATCTTTAAAAAAAAATAATAAAAAAAATTAGCATAAGCAAAGTCAAAAGCTAAATACAATCTGGGAGAAAGTATTTGGAACAAGTATCACTGAAAAAATGGCCAATTGCCTTAATATATAAAGAGCCTTTAAAATCGAGAAGAAAGAAAAAAAAAAGTCAAGACGTGAACACACATCTCAAAAAGGTTTTTTTTAACATGTAAAATATTCCTTGAACGTGGGAAAATGTTTCTTAAACACGAGAAGATGTTCATAATAAAGAAAAAAGAAATAAAAATAAAAGATGCACTGAGATAGCGTTTCTCCATTATCAGATTACCAAAACTCCAAAATGTTTAGACCATATCCTATTAACAAGGCTGCAGAAAAAGAGAAACTCTAATAACCAGCAGGTTACATGCAAAATAGGACAACCCCTATGGAGGGAAATTTAGCCATGTCCGATGAGGTTCCAAATGTTCCAGATTTACCTTTTGATTCAGCGTTTCCAATTTTAGGATACCATGTTGAAGATACTCTTCAGTAAATGCAAAATGAAGTTAATGAATGTGATATTATCAGTAACAGAAAAAGACCCGACAGAATCCACTTGTCCATCAGTCACAGCTCATTGAATAAACCATGACCGAAAGAATGAAATGGTTGCTATGTAGTTATGTGAAGTGTTGACCAGGCATATTGGTAATTGAAGCAAGCAAGGTGTAAACCCATGCTTTTGGTGTGCTGCCTCTTACTAAGAGAGAAGAAGAAATAAGAATTTATTTTACAGAATAAACATATCCCTGGAGAATAAATCGGAAATGAATGAAAATGATTACTAGTTGAGATAGGGAGAAATGACAGAAAAGGATATAAACGGAAGGGAGATTTCCCTGAGAATATCTTTTAGTACTCCTTTTTTTTAAACTGGATAATATCTTACATATTCAAAAATTGACTCAAAAAAAAGAGTAAAGATCAGAAGTAAACCTTAAAATGAAAACAAACTGAGGGGCTGGCCCCGTGGCCGAGTGGTTGGGTTCGCGTGCTCTGCTGCAGGCGGCCCAGTGTTTCATTGGTTCGAATCCTGGGCGCGGACATGGCACTTCTCGTCGAGCCAAGCTGGGGCGGCGTCCCGCATGCCACGGCTAGAAGGACCCACAAAGAAGAATATACAACTATGTACCAAGGGGCTTTGGGGAGAAAAAGGAAAAATAAAATCTTAAAAAAAAAAAAAGAAAACAAACTGAAATATATGAATCTAACTGCATATCAAATTGGCAACAAAAACTAAACAGAGAAAATAACTAATTCAAGAGATATTTGTACAGTCTAAATGTACATATGACTGTACATTCATCTTTAATAGGAAATACTCCAATATTTTAAACAAAAACTACAAATTAATCACAATCTTCAGTCAATAGCTTTTAGTAGTGATATTGGTGAATATTGTAGGATAAAGCAAGTAAGTAATTATATTAATATTATTAGGAACCAGGATTTGCACTGCGAGAGGAAAAGTTAAAATATAATATCAAAGAAGTTAAAATCCTGTGATGCTAAATTTGAACTAAAAATATCAATACAGATCTACGATTTTAATTTTAAAAATGTATATATATTTCCTGTATTTGTCCAATGCACGGGCCTAGAAGCAATAGCTTCCCAACAGCAATGAGCTACCACCACCCAGCTCTTCATGCCTAAATGCTATTTTTCCTTTTTTCTCTTTTTTCCTCCCCGAATTCCCCCAGTACATAGTTGTATATTTTAGTTGTAGGTCCTTCTAGTTGTGGCATGTGGGATGCCTCCTCAGCGTGGCCTGATGAGTGGTGCCATGTCAGTGCCCAGGCTCCGAACTGGCAAAACCCTGGGCCACTGAAGCAGAGTGCGCAAACTTAACCACTCGGCCACAGGGCTGGCCACTAAATACTATTTTTGAATAAAAAGACCTAGGACATTTTGGAGAAATGCATTGTTGAAAGTCCAGGGATGGAAAGAATAAGATGAGCTGGGAAATTCTGTTATGCCATAGACTATGTGCTAATAGACCAAAAGGGGCACATCAAAAGGCCATAGGGGCTGGCTTGAAGAGGCTCTTACTAGGTAGGTAGATTTGGAACAATTTAAGAATCAAAAAAGAACAATGATGCTATGAAATCCATAAGTCCACAGTGATACCCAAAGGAAAAAAAAAAGATCCTAACATTTCTACCAAAGACTTACACTGAAATTAGTAAAGGGCAAGAAATAAGCATTTACTTTGTCTTTTAAGGAGAAGCTGTAGTTCATGCTCAATTGACGAGCGAGAAGTGAGTGTTGTTGTTTTTCGTTTGTTCGTTTCTACAGAAGAATGTCAGCTTACAAATAGAAAGGAATACTAGAACTAGAAAATCACTAATTTGACAGGGGACAAGATATGATGGCAAACATCACTCCACAAATGGTGCGCTAGTTGCCAGTGGGAAGATACACCTTAACAATGGAGAAAATGGCCAGTTATCACTTTAAAGAAATGATAAAAGTTAGAATCATTAATAGTGGAATTATAAGCCCTTAATGGGATGCACCATCTGTGAGGTGCTCCTGTCAAAAATATTTAGTCTGATTATATTCAAGCTTTTAGATATACATTTGAATATTACAGAAAATACAGGAGATAGAAGAGCGAGTAAAATCATAAGAAAACAATCAGACAAATTCAGAAGGCAGACATTTTATAAGACAATTGGCTTGATCTTTTCAAAAAGTCAAGGTGTATACATATATATATATATATATATATATATGTAAAATATAGGTGGGGTCTGCTATATAGGAGAGAGTAAAGAGACAAAAATGCAATATATGCAGCTTGATTATATGCCAGTTTAAGAAAGCAACTGTAGAAGGCATTTTGGGGATCGTTTGGGAAATATTAATATTAGCTGAAAATTGGTTTTAATTTTCCTTGGTATTGTGATTACTTAGGCAAAAGTCATTATTTTTGAGACACACTGAAAAATCATGATATCTGCAACTTACTTTCAAATGGTTTGGTAAAAATTGGCCTAAAATTATAACTAATTTTTGAATCAAGGGGAAGGTTGCATGTTCATTGTACTTTTCTGTACAATTTGAAAAGTTAAAAAAATGAAAGATAATGCTATGCAATTTTCCATAGTTGATGAAAAACATGATTCACAGATTCAAAAAAAGAGTGAGTAATAATGATTAGAGAGAGCAGCTTATGTAGGACTACACACAATCAGGTTTTGTTGGTGAAAGAGCAGAAATACATTTTATAAAGAGGGATATAAAAATGCCAAATCAAAAGTCAGAAAGTAACGAAAGCACTAGCACTGATTTAAAACTTAAAACTTTCATTTGGAGAAAATACTTAGTGACTATTGCAATGCTAGATAGAAGAGCACTACAATCAAGTTACAACTATGTGTGTGCAGTTATTAATCATTTTTAAAAACAGGGTATATCACCACTTGTAAATAGAACAAAAGATTATCCAAAAAGGAAGATCAAGTAATAAATAGGTGTCTTCTATTTCAATAAACTGTATTCTCTGAAAAACTACAAATATCTAAGCAACCTTTTTTGTATTAACAATATACAGAGACTAAAATTGTACCAAGAATTATTAGAGAATAATATATTTAGCCTGACAAACAAGTGGCACTCTAGAGGAATGGAAGAGCATGAAGTCTGGAGACAAACTACCTAGATTAGCATCTTGGCTTCATTATTCTGTGCCTCTGAAAAAGGCATCTATATCACTACGTTGTAAAGATTAAACAAATTGATCCCTGTAAAGTGGTTAGAACGGTGAGTGGCATCTTTTAAGTCCTACCTTAGCATCTGCAAAATTAAACATAACATAATTGAGTCCTCAGGTTTGGATGGTAATTTTATATATACATATATATTTTTTTTTTTGAGGAAGATTAGCCCCACGCTAACATCTGCCACCAATCCTCCTCTTTTTTTCTGAGGAAGACGGGCCCTGAGCTAACATCCATGCCCATTTTCCTCTACTTTATATGTGGGATGCCTACCACAGCATGGCTTGCCAAGTGGTGCCATGTCCACACCCGGGATCCGAATCAGCGAACCCCAGGCCGCTGAAGTGGAACATGTGAAATTAACGGCTGCGCCACCGGGCTGGCCCCCGGGTGGTAATTATATTTTTATCTTAAAATCAAAATAATTCATATAAATTGAAATCATGTAAATTAAATATAATTCAAAAGTCGTCATACTCTCCAGTATATCTTCTTTATCCTATACCCAGAAAAGATTTCTGAGGGGTAACCAAACCCCTGGAATGAGAGTAAAAAAGAAACTATAGCATAACAGCAATACTCAGATTTTCTAGCACTTCTGTATATATGATTTTTTAAAAAGCAAATTACATATTCTGGTCACATGCAGTACATTTTGTCCTTTCCCTCAATTTCTCATCATTCTAGTTTAATTAAACACGTAACTATCAAAATCATATGGTACTATACAATATACTAGAAGAAAGCAAAACAAAATTTTATTTAAAGATGTTTAGGATAATAGCTAAGAATTTGGAATTCAGATGCGGAGTTTTCCAGCTTGACGTGCTTTTAACTATATATATTACTTGGGAAAATAAAAATAAATTACTTAACCTCCCTAAGTCTAAATTCCCTCATCTGTAAAATGGCAATAGTAATATTTCTGGAGTCACTATGACAATTAAGTCATGTATTTAAATGATTTATAAAATATAGAGAAAGTGCCTGATGCTTATAGCACTTAACAAATGCTCTACTGCTGTTAATGTCATCATAAATGACCAGTGAACGGTAAGGTAAGCCCCATGCCTCCATTTTACCTTGTGTAGTCACACTGAGTCTCTAGCACTGAGCATAGTGCTGGGCATATAGCAGGTGATCAGTAAATACTTGCTAACTAACAATTTACAGACTTATTGAATACTTACATTGCCAGGTCCTGTGCAGAGGGCTTGAGGGAACAAATAACACATCCAACTACGTCTCTTACCATAAGAAGCTTAGAGTCTAACACTCATTGAAAATCTGTGTCAAAAGTTTAATCTGATTTGCTTTGGCCTTCATCTGTGTGAATTTTGAGGTATCTCAATAAAGTAATTCTATCGTATTTACAGACAGTTAAAACAGCTCAGTCTTCATTTTTCCTCTAATGAAAACACATGCATGACTTTAACTTAAGAGCAAAAACATCACAGGTACAGTCTAGGAGTCACCAGCTTTCCAAATAAAAGGCTTGCAATATGTAGTTGGATGGTAGATGATGCTAGCTTTAGCAAACATGAAATAAATGTGCATATATTAAAAGGAAACTGAATCAGGAGATATTAGGCTTGATTTCTAGCTGATTGTCAAAGAAGTGACTTGTTTTTAATATTTTAATATCTTATACTTTCATGTAGGTCTAAAAACTTAAGGTTTTTTTCTCTCCACACCTAGAAATCTTTGGCCGTGGACACATACCTATTTGGCATCGTATGTTTAAACATAAATCCCATCACCCACTCCCTTTCAAAACCGTTTTCAAATTCTGCATGTCTGGTAGCCTGAATGAATTTTTGATGGCCTGGAGAAAGACAACTTCTCATATCCTACCGTTTTAATACAAAATAAGTACAGCATGCACTTATTAGAAATGAAAACCTTTATAAGAAAAAGCTAACTATAAGCAAAAAAAGATACAGTGACTTCAGAACCTAGATGATACTGTGTAACATTTAAAATATTTTAGGAGAAAAAATTGAACAACTATTATCAATTTTATGATAATGCTACAATCCATAATTCAATGAGAAATGAAACAATCTATGTTTGCTACTTAATAGCTATTTCATATGCAAAGATAATTTAAACTTTTATTACTAAAGATAAGACTATAGGTATAGAAATATAGAAATGCCTTTTACAACTATTATTTGACTGACTCGCACAAGGTAAACGATTCCTCACTTTAACTCAGCTTTGACGCTTACTGTGTAGGGTAAAAACATTGTATTAGAAATGGAATTGTATTATCTTTTGTATATTGGTACTTTTGGCAATTCCAAGTAGTACATTGCATAATGGAACATGCAACTGTCTTCTGTCTTTATGTTACTTAAAAAAAATAAACTGAAAAAGCGTAAGTGTTACAACTTATCCTACTTTAGTTGCTTCAGTCACCTAAATAATCAGAGCAGAATTAGGGGGAAAAACACAAACAGCACAATAAAGAAAGAGTGAATTCAAATCGCAGGTTTGTGATGTCCCAGGGCAGATATTAATGGTTTCACTTTCTCTAAGTTCATTCTTTTCCATCTATAGCTTTTGTGTCTCATAGTTTTAACCAATATGTTACAAAGAGGTAGGCTACATTTTGGGAGATTCATTTCTGTGATATGTATGCATTTTACTAGCTATATTTGTTAAGTATCAGCTTCCCAATTGATGCCTCTAATTTTGTGTATTTTAGGGCATAAAATATTCTTTATGGATGAAACTTTGTCTGCTTAATCCATCTGCCAGCAAGTTCTTTTTTTCTGGCCAAATATTGCTCAGGGCCTTCAAGTGTTTCTTCATCTGTGAAATGAAAAGAGGTACTTCCAACCTAAAATGCCGTGATCTCTGTGTCCCCTTTAAGTTCAAAAATCTTCCTACAGACTTATAGACTAAGTAGCAAAGAACACAGCACTCTGGAGGCACTCTTAGTTTTCTTTAAGTCTTTATAGTGAGGACCTAATGAGGAGCTGGATTTTGCTATTTTTCAGTATTTTAATTCTTTGAGGGTGCTCTGTGTCAAGGGATTGGTCCTCAAGAAAAGCACCTGCTTAAATACTAGCTATCAGTTTGCTCTTTTGAAAAGTAACATTAATCCTCGTAAACCTAAAAGATCAATATTGAAGGTTAAAAGTTTGTCAAAGTGGTGGATCACATGTATTTGCAGTGGAATTCTGTCCCCGGAAGAAGACATGTTGAAGCCCTAAGCCCAGTACCTGAGAATGTGACCTTATTTGGAAATAGAGGCTTTACAGAGGCAATCAAGTTAAAATTAGGTCATTAGTGTGGGCCCTAATCTAATACAACCAGTGTCCTCACAAAAAGGAGAAATGTGAACACAGAGACAGACACACACAAAGGGAAGATGATGTGAAGATGGCTTTTTACAGGTCAAGGAGTGCTTGGAGCTACCAGAAATTAGGAGAGGCCTGAGACATGTCCTTCCTTAGAACCTTGAGAGAGAGCATGGCTCCGCTGGCACCTTAATCTTGGACTTCCATTCTCCAGGACTATAAGAAAATAAATTTCTGTTTTTCTGAGCTACCCAGTTTGTGGCACTTTGTTACAGCAGCCCTAGGAAACCAGAATAGCATGCTTCAAACATTCTGACTCAGTTTCCTAGTAATAACTTGTGATAATTCTATAAAATTACAGTAGAATATTCTAGAAGTTTCTAGAAACAGAGGCTCTGGCATTAGAATAATATCTTTGCATTATCAAATAGGGCCATTCTTGAAAAAAATTTTTATGCACGTATGAAAAGAATCATGATATAAAAATATTTATAACGCAAATAGCAATTTTCCAGCTTGTTTCATAACTGTGTTTTTATACAGGTGGTTTTAGATACAAAAGATTTCTGGAGGCTTTAAAGGAAATCTTTGTATAACAAATCTCTGAGAATATTTTTCCTGCATCCTGACTGTGTAAATTGTTATTTTTGTCTATCTGTATCTTAGGGGAAACCATCAAAGATTTAAAGATTGCTTCATTTTTGTCAAGGGAAAAGACTAGAAATAGTTAGTGAAAAAAAATGAGGCCTAAAAATAATATATTACAATTTCAGAGATGTTCTTCATATCCTTCATATAGTCTCTAATGAAATTCTCTTCTCAATACTAGAGGCGTTTTCAAAAATATTGTAAGAATTCCTAAATCTAACATAAGAATGACCCCTCCTCCATCTCTACACGCCCACTGTGACATCCAGGTAAATTAGATCAGGATAATGTAATCTTCAGAGATAAGATTTAAAATTTCAATGACATTGGGTTCTAATAAACTGACAAGAAAATGTGTATTTGAATAAGTATATCTTACCACAAACAATACCAATTTATTATGAAACAGACCCAAAAAAGTTGAGGAATAATTAAATACAAGGTGTATTGTAGGATAAATCACCTGCTTCAAAGATAGTGTATTTTTCTTTCATAATCTCATAAGATTAAAAAAATAACATTAACGTGTTTTTTAACTTAAGAAATCATACAAAGTTGTGAAAGAATATTTAGAAAATAGGAGAAATTATAAAGATGCAGACAAAATCATCAATGATATCCTCCAACTCAATGATAAACTTTATTTAAAATTTCTTGCATTTCCTATCAAACACACACACATATCAAATTCATATATAAACTCGTGTGTATTTGATTAAATATAATTTAAAACTTACACATAATTATATACCCACAGAATTTAACTCAATTAGTACCATATTTTTATGTCGTTGTATATAAACTTTTATCATTTTACATTATACCACGGTAATTCCCATGGCATTTAACTTAGAATTTATAGTTTAAATCAATTGTTTTTAGATTTGATTTCATAGTTGCATTATATTTTACTTAACCATCTCCCCATTGTTTGGGTATTTATTCTTAAAGACTCTGGAAGTCTCAGAGTACTTGTTGACAGGGTGAGTGATTGATAAATACTGTGGAGAGACAAAGTTATCATTTTTAACTTAAACATAGATGCAGCACACTCTTTCCTACAGGATAGTGAGAGAAGAATCAGGGGATTTCTAATTCTGTTCATTTTCAGCAGAATGATTTTCCTGTGGGAGTTTTAAAAATATTGTAAGAATAACACTAATATTACATTTTGTATTTGATTAATTCATATAAAATTGCTTTTAATTAAATAAATTCTGGATGGAAACATAACTATTTTATTCACTGTAGTTTTTCAGAGGAATATAGCTAGGATTATTTTCTCATAAGTTTGTTATATTTTCCAAAGTGTGTTTAATTTTGGAGGTCAAATGGCAAAGTGACACTGACCATTAAATTTATGATAGGAATTTTCTTGAGTTTGAAATAGCTAAAAAATACTTTTTCATTAGTCTTCTGAATGGTCTTGAAAGATAAATGGCAAACATTATTATTTTCATATCACAGATAATGAAATTATTAATAATCCAAGATTCTAAGAAGCAACTTGAGGCACATTCTAGCCTGGACTATATAAAAGAATAAAATGGGTCCCTAGATAATACAAAGGGAATGAGTAGCAAAGTAGGGCAGGCAACTCAAAAAAAAAAAAAAAAAACAAATCCCAACCTAACTCAAGCATTATGCAATGCAGAGTTAACTTGGAAGCCTAAATAGTCAACATGGTTTACGTCGGATAAATTTTTATGATAACTACCTAGCAACCTTGTGGATTAAGGAGCTAATGTGTCTTCTGAAATAATATATCTTATTGTTAGAGAATAATGAGGTATTTAGAGAATATGCTCATTGATGTATGAATTCACCAGAATGGTCATCAAGAAAGACCTGGAATTTCTTTTTCTGTACGCAGACCTAGCTTGTGGCTCACCTGTAAGATATGGAATAAGACTTCTAAAATTTCAGTCTATTTAATTGCACAGACTTCAGTAGCTTGGCTTTTACTGATTACAAACGCTTTTACCCCTCACATTCATTACTAGAAACAAAGTTAAAGCCAATGAAAATGTAGATAAATATTAACACTAGATAAAAATCATCCTAAGAAAGAAATGGAAAAATGGAAGAAAAAATACAAGATGGAATATATCTTGATGAGGGTTGGAAATTCTTCTGACTTAATAAGATGCTAACAAGAAGCCCTTCAAAAGCCCCTTCTTGTAGAGACGGGAAAAATACACCCACTTGTGAAAGTAGTCTTGCCACTTTTCTATAAATCCAAGTGGACCTGAATTTATGTGATGCTCACCCTTCAAATAAATGTTTTCTAGTGACATGAAGATTCAGAAAATGCTTCAACAGCAATAACTGGGATGGACGCTGTGTTGTAATAATTTGGATACACTTGACTAATGCAGTTATTTGCAATGAGGTTGGCTCAGTGCCCAAAGCAGCGAGCAAACAAATATAGCTCGACAATTGTTCTATGCCTTCCAAGACAGCCAGAAAGATTTCTGCTCAGTCCAGGGTGGCCAGTGGTCACTGCTGCAGACTCTGGTCATCAACAATGCCTCAGATATATTTTAAAAATAATCTTTGTTAAATTCACCAATGTGCTTTATGTAAAGATGCTGGTGAGGCGCAAGCGGTTTTAATCAAATTAGTATGCAACATAAGGCAGCTGTGTATTCAAATGGGTTTTTTAGCAATTTGGTTGTTTTCCTTATAATAACAGGAAAGAACATTTTGATTTTGAAGGTGACAGAGGCAATATTACCAGAATTAAACAATCTGAATTAGCTTTTTCATGAAATGTAATATGTTTTATGCTTTTAGATGAGATGCTCCGGTGCTTTCAGATGAGCCTTCCACTGTCACAGTCAATGGCCAGGAACAGAATAAGCTCTGGAGGTAGGATTATCCTCAAATTTAATTTTTTTTTTTTTTAGAAGAAGCTAATGGCAAACGTTTCTAGCAAACTTTAGGTTCATCTATGTTATAGCTAGAGAACCAAGACAGGATATTAAAAGAACAGATAAGTATAAAATTAGTAAACAAAGTTTGACATTTTGCTTATTCTCTGAATTTAATGCCGAAAATGAATATAATCCCTAAAATCATAAACAGCATGCATGTCAGACAAAAGCTGAAAAATTTCATTTCTTTGTCAAATTAGGTAAATTCAGAACTCTAGTACATAAGAGGGCAACAAGAATACAAATGTAAGTTATATGATAAGGATTTTTATTGCAGAAAGTTTGCAATCAAAGCTGATTGAACAAGCAAAGAAAGGCTCTTTTTATTATTTCTATACTTTATAGGAAGTGGTATTCAAAAGAGAAACATTCAGAGTTCAACCATACCATTATACAGGTGGGAAATTCTTGTTCATATTGATCAAGAGAAAACAAAAGCCCATAGTAGGATAAAAGCACATATGTAGTGTTTAAGAAACATTTGAAATTCTTGAAATGAACAACCCCCATTGTACTATTTCTTACTATCCAAAGTTAGCCTGTGTGGGGTTAAAAATGACAAAGAAGTTTCTGTGCTAGCCCCTCATAAAATAGTTGTTTTATCAATCTTTAGGGAGCAGGATCTTTTGACTTCTTAGCAGCTAGAGCTGCCTGTCATTAACATGTATTTGGGCTGGAAGAGGTAGTGCTTAATTTTGAAATTCCTGATAGTAGAGGGGCATTCTTTTCTTCATCTTCATGAGCAGGCGGTCTAAAAGTCCCTCCCTAGAAGATGCAAATGTAGGAACTTTACAGCCTAAGGCTAGACAAATAGTGATTAATGTCAATGACTGCAACATAGCTTAGGAGACACATGATCTAGGTTCAAAAGGAATAAGGTCTACCTAATAGAATAATAAGTGCATGCATTTGGGGACCACATAGATGCTCTACAGATATTAGCAAGAGCAATGTGACTAAAGCAAGCTGCTAGTGTTCTGGATGAAAGGATTTTAAAGCCATCTGGTGTCTGGACATCAGCCTGAAAATCACAGGCTTCGATCCATAAGATAATCCATTCACATAGTCCACACACTGAGATGGCTTTCCCCACGGATTTGTTCCATTATGCCAAACCAGTCCCTGTAACCTGTGGAAAGGTCTAATGTGACACCGATAATAGTAAAGAAGCACTTATTATTTCATTTATGGGACATATTTATTACAGTGATTCGAATGGTTGAGGGCTCTATCCTTGGAGAAAGAAACAGACTGAAATGATTGATAGACTAGCATAGGTATGATTTTGTGATTAAAACCATATTTTCTTCTTTATGAAAAAACAAAAACAAATTAAGAATATACACAGTCTTATGCCTTGTAATAAAAGTAAATAACTCCAAAATGAGAATTTTGAGGGATAAAAATAACATTCAAGGGGAATTCAATTCAACCAATATTTACTGACACTAGATGTCCGTAGAGACGAAAAAGAAGTTATTGGCGTCTCTGCCTTCAAAGATTGAAAAGTCAAAAGGAGAAAAAACATACACAAGTGAAACAACCTGAGTATACAGGCAAAGCAGTGCTGAAAATAGTAAAAAAATGCTTAACGTTTCAAAAAGTATTTGTACCTCAAATTATATAATAACTAAAAATGCACTTTAGTTTTTAAACTTATTTGGATAACATTTTATAACAGCCTTTGTTTTAAAATTGTATTTCTGTTTCTTTAGAAAAAATATTTTGTCCACTGGTATATAAAATAACAAATATATAAAATACTTAAAATGTAATTGTTAAAATATGATTTTAAATTAAAATACTAATTTTAACATATTATTTATATTCTAAAACTTAAAATGTCATAGGGGGCTGGCCCCGTGGCCGAGTGGTTAAGTTCGCGTGCTCCGCGGCAGGCGGCCCAGTGTTTCTTTCATTGGTTCGACTCCTGGGCGCGGACATGGCACTGCTCATCAGACCACGCTGAGGCAGCGTCCCACATGCCACAACTAGAAGAACCCACAACGAAGAATACACAACTATGTACCGGGGGGAATTTGGGGAGAAAAAGGAAAAAATAAAATCTTTAAAAAAAACAAAAAACTTAAAATGTCATAGCAGAATGTCTCCTTTAGAGTGAGATCATTCAGAGCAAGGCATCGAGTGTTTTCCGTGTCCTTTACGTATAGTTAGTCACATTCTCTGTCCCGGTGAACATACAGCCCTTTCTGTGATTCTAACCTACTTCTGCCTTTCCCATCTAGATGTGCCATCTTGAACTGAATCCACCTTGCGCTGAATATTCCCACGACCCATGTCTTCAGCTCAAACAAATATGAGAGACAAGCGTTGAATATTTTTCACGTGAAAAAAATCTAATTTTATCTTTCACTTCCCATTCTTTGTGAGTGTTCTCTAACGCTTAACAGGAAAAGCTTCTGCCTACACAATGAGGCTGTAAGTTCTATGAGGGAAGGACACAGACTTCTAATTATCTTGAATTCCTCCTACCACCAATTTATGAACACCTACTATAGAGATAGGCTTAACACAAAAACTCAAGAAGGCTTGTTAGATAAACAGAAAAAAGAAATTGCCTCCTTGGGCACAAACGCTTGTACTACTCACTACGTGTGATTGAAATGTCAATACTACCATTACCTGGCTTCTGCATTTATCTGAGTTGGGGGGAGAAGGGACAAGAAGGGGTCAGTTCATTCACAATCATCAAGCAAAGATCTATGGAACATCACTTGTGCCAAGAAAGAGGTTGAGTTAAAAGTAATTCCTGTTCTTGGAATCTTAAAATCCAAAGCGCATGCAAGGATTTTCTTAGCTTTTAAGAATTATTACAAGCTCCCTTTTGACTCTACTTCCCCCTGCTCTAATATTTAAACTTTTTATCAATTTGTCTCTGAGATGGTCATCAAATGTGGTTTCAAACTTATCAATTGGGGTTGGCAAATTATCTGGATAGTTACCAATTAGTATCCGTGAAAAGAAAATTGTTAGATGCAGCAGAGGCATAAAATTATCCTTTTAAAAATGATTTTACAGTCCCTCTCTTAAAGAAAAAAGAAGCCTGAAAGGTGAGGCAAAATTGGAAATAATCAGAATAAATTTGGGGAGAAGTAATAAATTAGCTAAAGGTGAGAAGATTAGGGAATCTTGAGAGTCTTTCCTGAGAGAAAATTGGCATAGATCCAGAAACTCCCAACATTTAGAAGTTGGAAAATCTAATTTCTTTCTAATTTGGAGAAGGAAATCAGAGAGTCAAGCATAAGAGGCTATAAACTCAGTAGTCAAAGGAGATCATCATTGATGAAAGGTAGACTAAGGATGAAGTAAAAAGCAAATACTTCATCGTGCATTATGAATTCTTCTCCAATTTCTAGAACATTACATGCTAGATGAGTCCAGTTTTGGTAAAAGAGAGACTGGAAGTATGTATACCATAAAGCTAAAAATATTATCTTTCATGTTGGGGTTGCAGGTGTTTAGAAAGTTTAGGGTTTTCTTTTTTTTGCTTTCACCATTTTCTGTATTTTCTGTAGTATGTATATATTAACAGCATAGGGAGAAAAAAAGGAAAAAAATGTAAACTTTACGATAAAATAAATAAATAAGCAAGCAGGCGAAGAGACATTTCTCATTCAGCCATGTAGGGAAATTCAGTGCCAAGGACATTCAAAGGACTACCTGGGGGACTAGGAGGAGACTTAGTAAGATTGAAAGGATCACTTGAACGTAACTGGACTTTATTTCAATAAAGCATACAAGAGCATGGGCCTTAGAGGCAAAGTTATTTCATTTATTTGATTATTTACACCTACGTAAAATGGGGCTATTTATGCCTGCTTCAAAGGTTAGTTATAAATACTATGTGAAACACTGTTTATGAAGCACCTGGGACCATAATACCATATAAACTATGGTTCTGTTAAATCCGGAAAGACTCTTACGCATCATTCAACCCAGGGGTTTTCAAATTCTGGGTTGTAACTCATTTAGAGTTACATCAGTTTAGAGGGACCTAACTGGCATTTACAAAATGGAATTGGAAAGACAGGAGAGAATAGAAAACGCTATGCTGTACGTGAACACTAAGTATCGTGAGCTGTACACAGTATTATGAAGAATTTTTGGTCAGTTTTCACTGTGGGTCAATTATCCCACAGAAATGAAAACAAATGTCTACACAAAAACATGATTGTTGATAGCAGCATTATTCAGAAGAGTCAAAGAGTGGGAAAAACTCAAATGTCCTTCCACCGATGACTGGATAAACAAAATGTGATTTATCCATAAAATGGAATATAATTCAGCAGTAAAAAAGAACGAAGTAACGAAATGTGGTATAACATGGATGAATCTTGAGAACATTATGCTAACTCAAAGAAGCTAGTCGCAAAAGATCATATATCGTATGACACCATTTAAATAAAATGTCGATTAGGGGAATCTATAGAGACAGAAAGTAGATTGGAGGTTGCCAGGGGCTGGGCTGAGGGGAATGGGGAATGACTGCTAATGAGTACAGGGTTTCTTTTTGGGGTGATAAAAATTTTCTTAAACTAGATAGCGGTAATGATTGCACAACTCTGTGAACATACAAAAACCCACTGCATACACTTTGAAAGGGTGAATTTTATGATATGTGTATTATATTTCAATAAAGCTATTATTAAAAACAAAAAGAATTACTTTGTGAAACTTTGTTTTAGTCAGGTATATATATGTCCATTGATCTAGTGCATTCTATTATTTTATAGAAGAGGAACTTCTTTTTCCCCAGAAAATTGTGTTACTTTACTCTAGATTTGATCAACCCAAGATAAAAAAAAATCTCTGATTTTCGTTTTCTGTTATGGAACCAGAAAATTATTAAAAGGCTAAATAAAAAACATGTTCTAACTACCATTTTTGAAAGGTAAAGGCTTTTAAAGGAAAGCAATTAGCAATCTATAATTTTTTCAACAACATGTGATTGTTCTCATTCCTGATTACTATCTTTTTATTTTACATTTTTCCAAGAGAAAATCTAGACTTTCGACTCACACCTAATAATTTAGGTTTTGTTTTTGTTTTAGAACTGTAGCTGCTTAACATTCTTCAGTGTGCCTGAGTTCATAGATATTATTTGAAAGTGGAGAGCTACTAGGATCATGCCCAAATCTTAGCACAGCCTTCAAAAAAGATATTTGAAGACATAGAAAATATTAATCAGGATATTTTATGACACCAAAAATAAAGTTGACTTTTACTATCATTGTACATTTTGGATAGAAAAACCGAGTTAAATATCCACCATTAAAAAAAGAAAGCAAGAAGAAAAGGAGGTAAGGAGGGAGGGAGGGAGAGTGGGTGAGAGCAAAAGAGAAAGAGGGAAGGAAAGGGAGAAATTGGGATGAAAATGAACACATTAAAAACTGTAAGCACTAAGAATTTGAATGTTTATTAGGGAGGGAAGTGGATGATCAAATAAGGATTTGGTATAGTAATCAACGAAAAGGATCTGTATAAAATTTCTATGTATAGCCCAGAATGATCCTCAGCTTGGCACACTTAGGCATAATTTTTAGAAACTTACAGGTAGGAGATTGTGGAGTATTGAATTCTAGTGAAATAAATTCACTACAACTAAACTGGGACAGGACAACCCTTTAGAATTAGAATTGTAAAGAAAGCTATAGCTCTTTGGTTTCGTTTCTTTGTTTTGTCTCGAAATTGTTTCTTTTGAGGTCCCTGTCGCAGTTCTGGGCTTTATCTCCATTGGCAGCCATAGCCTTTCCCTTACTCTCTTATCTGAGGAAGACCAGCCAAGGCAAGCATGCTTTCCGGTCTCCTATTTTTCATTCATCTTAAATGCTGGCATCTGAGACCATCATAATCAATATCTCCAACCTACAGTTAACTAGAATTTACATTTTTTTCCAAGAAAATAAATATTTCCATCAGTCTCTGTCTTTAGACATTTAGCATAAGTTGTCACAGGATATAAAAGACATAATTTAAATACTATAATTGTCTTTGAAAGGTCTAGACACGGGAGAATTTTAAATGCATATTGCTACATGAAAGAAGTCAATCTGAAAAGGCTACATACTTTATAATTCCAACTATGTGACATTCTGGAAAAGGCAAAACCATGGAGACTGTTAAAAGATCAGTAGTTGCAAGGGTCAAGGGAGAGGAAGGGACGAATAGGCAAAGCACAGAACATTTCAGTGGAAATGAAACTATTCTGTATCAAATACGATGGTCAATAAATTTCTCATTATACACTTGTCAAAATCCATGGAATGTACAACACCAAGAGTGAACCCTAATGTAAACTAAACTATGAGCTTTGGGCAATAATGATGTGTCAATGTAAGTTCATCAATGGTAACAAATGTGCCGCTAAGTGTAGGATGTTAATAGTGGGGGAGGCTGTGTGTGCGTAGTTTTGGGGTGTATATGGGAAGTCTGTACTTTCTGCTCAGTTTTGCTGTGAACCTAAAGTTGCTATAAAAAATAAACCCTATTAAAATTTTTAAAAAGAGGCTAAACTTGCTATCTGTTAAAAAGAAGATATCTATCAGATATTGGAGGAGGAACTAGCTAACTCCGCACCACTTTTCTATCAGAGAGAGATGTTGCATCAAAAGATGTTAACGGGAATTTATGTTATTTTTCTGGTAACCAAGACAGAGCTATTACAAGCTAGAATGGGTTGTTCTTTTTTTTTTTCATAAAGTAACCAGGTTCTGGGCAAAGCCAAATAGAATTTGCTCTTCTTCAAGGCCTGCCGAATTGGAGAAATAACTTTCCTTCAGATTGTGGCTCTGTTGTTTCCAAGACAAAATAATGCTTTGGAGAAATATGTTTACTTAAAAAGTCATCTTAAAAGTAGGTAGTGTGTATGCAATTTGCCACTGGTGAGAAAGCTGAGGAAGAGTTTAAGGGCCCACTTTCACTCTTCTTCATGGGTCTGAGTCCACTCTCTATTTGTAAACAAAGCGGACAGTGACAAGAGGGCTTCGGTGAACAACTAGAAGACCTGGTACCGATTGGGATGTAGCATCAGGTAGGAGCCATAAAACAAGACCTCCTTTTGTGAAAGGAATAGAGCTCTTCCCTAGAGTGAGTGGGTGGTGATTTTCTAAAAAAGAGTTGGAGTGTGCAGGGCACAAACCAGAGGATGCAGAATCATGACACGAATATAAAGACTATCTGCGGGAATAGCCTTTTTAAAAAACAAACTGAATGTCTCTTTCTTTGGGTGTTACAAGGAAATGTCGAGGTAAGCTAGGACTTTAACACTGTTTTACATGCATAAAATACTCTTCTGAGATTGTCAATCTTTCAGTAAGAACTCTCTCTCTGTATTTTGTAGCTGTAGGCTAAAATATCAAGGTGACTACCGATGAAAAGGAAGAAGAATACAACCCCCAGAAATGGACCACAATTCTGAATCCTCAATGGATGTGGTCAATAAATGAGAGATCCAGCCCAGGAAGCACCAGCAAAAGCTGAAATGCTAGAGATAGAAATAGCAAACCTCCTGATTGCTCCATAGGTTGCTAAAATAGCCCTTTAGAAATGGGGAAGGTTCAGCCACACAGAGATTACACAGGAAAAATATTGTAAACCACAGGTTCATGGGAATAAGTCAGTATTCCCAAGGCACGTTCCCCAAAGGATGCTCCAAGTCTTTGATAGTTGAAACAAAGGTGTTAGTAAAGGCAAGATGCCAGGAGTTTTGTCAGAAGTGAACTGATGTTTTACTTGTAAATTTGAACATATTCAGATTTTCTTGAATTTTTTTTGAGGAAGATTAGCCCTGAGCTAACATCTGCCATTAGTCCTCTTCTTTTTTGCTGAGGAAGACTGGTCCTGAGCTAGCATCTGTGCCCATCTTCCTCTACTTTATGTGGGATGCCTACCACAGCATGGCTTGACAAGCAGCGCATAAGTCCAGGATTCAAACCCGTGAGCCCCGGGCCACCGAAGTGGAACGTGCGAACTTATCTGCTGTGCCACTGGGCCGGGCCCTTCTTATGGTTTAATAATTTGGAAACTGACTTAAGTATACTTAAGTATAGATGTATAGAACTTAATTAAGAAAGTTAAAATCTCCTGAGATAACAAAATGCAGAATTCCTCACCTCTAATGGTGTTCAACTCACTGATTTTACAGTCAAAGATAGCATATGAAAATACAATTATTAAGAATATAACAGAGGACAACATAAAATAACTGTATCTATTCACCTTTGCGTGCTGAAAATTTATTTCAATCAGGTGCTTATGTTTTTGGAAGTAGTAGTCCTAGTTTGATATCTAGATACAAATATTTTGAAATTGTTGCAATGACAGAATCAGAAGACACAGGTAAAATGAGAAATTAAGAAATAATTTTCCCAAAAAACGTACAAAAGTATGACATCACTCTAAATGTAGTGATAATTTTTCCAGTGAGGAAGTATTGAGGAGTGGTTACATGAGCCGGGCTGCTCCGGTTTGGGTACGGCCCGTCGCTTACTAGTGGCTCCAGGCAAAGTGCTTCACCTTCCTGTTCTTCCCTTTTCTCATTTGTGTAGTGGTTATAATAATAATTAGCATCGCACACAGTTTTGAAGATTAAATGTGATAACACATGTACAACACTTAGAAGAAGACCCGGGGAAATGTGTTAGAATTTTTGTCATAAATATATATGATATGTATAAATTCCAATAAAAATAATTCAAAAGCAAAATCAAATAAATGCAATTCAAAGACTCCAGATTTATAGCTCTACCTTCAACCTTTTACCTGTATTCTGACTTGGTGTTGATAAGTGCTGCCTACATCATCAATTTCTCAAAATCATCATAGGCAGATAGCAACACATTCTCTTCTATCTGAAACCTGCTCCTAAACTATATGAGCTGTCCAAGTAATTCGTTCTGCAATTTATAGAATCACCCATATATTGCATGCCTCTGGTGACTGGAACAATGCCTCAAATGTAGAAAAAAGTCATACAAATTTGCTGAACAGGTATCAGACTCCTTACTTCTCACCTCCAAGTCACTAAGTCCTTTTGTAGTTACCTCCTAAATCTTTTCCCAGTTTGCACCCTTCACTTTCCTCACATTGTCATGGTGTTGGCATAGCCTGTCATGACCTTTAACCTGGAGAATTTCACTACTTTCTATGTAGACTTTCTGCCTTCAGCCCAAATCTTGCAGCACCATCTACATATCACTTCAAGGGTGATTTTTCTAAAACATAAATTTAGTCATGCCGTAGTCAAGCTTAAAATGTTTCAAAGGCTTTCCATTGCCTGGGGTATAAGATCCAAGCTATTAGACCCAGCATATAAGATTCTTCCTGGCTTCCCTATTTAACCTTCCAGGTCTTTGATCTACCTTTTCCTAATGTCTGCCTCTCTAGGAGGCCATCTGCACCTCCTTCTCCCTAATACTTATTTGTGGCCCCCTGTTGATTCAATATTCTCCCATATTTTGGTCTAAGCTTATGCATATCTTTCTCTGAAGTGTGTCCATCTCCTAGCATGTCCACCTTCAAGACCCAGTACGGGTATCTACTTCTCTGTGAAGTCTGGGAGGAGTTACAAGGAGTCTCAAGTTTCTTGAGTTTCTTAAACTAACTTCTTATATTATTGTTTGTGGACATAAATCCTCAGAGCATCACTCATAAAAGGAGCCAACCAATGTCAGTTTCTGATTGATAAAGGCCATTTTACGGAAATTTAGCTTTACTGTCTCTAATAAATTTAGCCATTCTTGAATTGCCCTGTAATACTCTATCAACAATATTTGCCTTAGAGATTTTATAACATCTTTTGAGGAAAGGCCATTGCTAATGGTGCTAGGAAACCTCCTCCAAGATGCAGGCATTGTCTTGTCTTTGAATTTTCACTGCCTGGCAGAGTTGTAGTTTCCCCAAACATGATTTTTGCATAAGTGAATAAATGATTTTATGCCCTCTACTCACCACCAAAGGTTTGCAATTTCTTTCTCTTTTCATTTTCTTTTTAGTTTTCTGACATAGTCCATTCTTGCTGAGCTTTGAAATCTAGACCCAGCTCTAACTTTCTCACCATTGGTGAATACAGCAAATCCAATACTTAAAAAAAACGTTGTTATACTGAGTTGGACTTCAAACTTTCTCATATTATAAAGTTTGCTAATTTGAAGTCTCTTTGAGAAAATGTGTGATGAATGTGTACAGGAATTTTATAAAAATAGAAGATTTCTCTCAATAAGAGTTTGCTTTTTACATGAACTGAAAAAGATGCAGAAAATTTAATGGCACTGCCACCAAAAACAAAGCAAAAACCAACAAAAAGCAACAACAAAACTTTCCTTTAAATCCATAATCAAGTGATATAAAGATGACCTATTCTATTACATATCTGCATTTCTGCATACTCCTGATACTTATGCTAAAGAAAAATCTTACACATTGCTACCATCTAGAAAATTATATGTCCTAAAATCTAGAAAAATTACACATTTATTTAACGTGTTTTCCAGTCCACTAAAATATGGAAATATTTTAGGTATGTTATCAGGCTTACTTCAATGTAAATAACATGGTTACCTTTTTAACCTACACTTTTATAATCCAGTTTTATGACATTATTTTAATATGTCTTACTCCTTTCCTTTTTAACCCCAAACTAGACAGATTCTAGAATTGTCATTTTTTTATTTACACAAAGTGAACATTTAGTATATACGTAAAAGAATCAATTTAATGATTGTATATTTAACTCATCTTAAAATATTATGATCTCCTCTTACTGAAATACAAATATAACAGTAAATGAAAGTAAATACATTGCCAAGTTTTGATTATCTGAATAATGAGTGATCTATAAATTTTACTTTAAATTCACTAATAAGCCTAAATACTGTGCTTGATCCCTTATTTGATGTTGGATGAAAGAAAGGGAATCTGAAAGTCTATTTCTGGCATTTTATTAAATGATTTCAAAGGGCTTTATGATAGCATATGCTTTCTATTTAATCATTTATTCTACTTCTGCAGAGAAACTCTTTAAACGGAAAATTTTGAATACCAGATCTTAGCACGAATTACACTGGAGACGAGGAAAATGAGGCTTAGAACGAGGAAACAGCTTAGCCAGGTCTTCACAAAGTAATTTTATTTTGTTGAAATTGTAGGTCATCAGTACTGCTGATGTGTTTCTTTACAGATATTCAAGATTTGCCATGGTGGACATTTATAGACGATTTTTTCTTTTTTTGAGGAAGATTAGCCCTGAGCTAACATCTGCCTCCAATCCTCCTCCCTTTTTTTCTGAGGAAGGTTGGCCCTGAGCTAACATCTGTGCCCGTCTTCCTCTACTTTATATGTGGGACGCCTGCCACAGCATGGCTTGCCAAGCGATGCATAGGTCCGGACTGGGGATTCAAACTGGCAAATGCTGGGCTGGAAGTGGAACATGTGAACTTAACCACTGTGCCATGGGGCCGGCCCCTTATAGAGGATTATACCAGAATATTGTGCCTCCGTTTTGTGGAAATCTCTGATTCAAATTAGATATCAGTGGAGGATTTTACCCAGATCTCTTCTGGAAAAGTAATTCAGAGACATTATAACTTTGGAAACATATTTTTAGTGAAAAGACCACGGATTTATCTTGTTTTGATTTTTGTTGCTATGAAACAGTTGAGGAAATGATGATAGATATAAATCTTGAAGCATGTGGTAATGTGGTAATGAAATAAATTCAAAGGTAAAGGAAGATTTTTTTTAAAAAAAGTCTACCACCCAGTGCCTTATGTGTGGATAACATCTTTATCTCTTCATCTGTCCTATCTCTCCACCTAGCACAGCAGATACTCTAAAATGAAGTAATGAAGATTAAGACAAAGGTCTTCAGGAATATTTGTATTAGTTAGGTTAGGGTACGGCAAGAAACCATATAAAAAACATAATCTGGCTATGAATTGAAAGGGTGATGAAAACAGCAAGAGACAAAATTGGTTAAACTCAGACATTAATATGGCATTAAAGACAAAGGGAAAGAACTTCAAATTTAAATTAATGCTGATTAATAAAGACAAATGCAAGAGAAAATATGGCACAAATGCATAGAGACACATTACAAAGATAGAACAGGAGTTATCAACAGAGAACCATAAATATGGGAATAAATCTTCAAATCAATTAGGGAAGAGAATTAGAAAATAAATAGCTATACTGAAAGAAGGAAAAATGGTATGTGCTCCACCAATATTTGTTTAATTATAGTGAATTATTGAATAAAGAGGTTTATACAGTGAGCAGCAAACAGGCTGGAGTTAAATGACTTCTTCACCACTGCCTTTTAGGAGAAAGTGGTTGTACACTGTTGAGCTGAGTGAAATAGCCATGGTGGAAGGATGGGCACCGATGAGAATCAGTTAGCCATGTAGACATGTAATAGAAAAGCAAAAAGAGCTGTCTTTATATAAAATTTACAAGATTTTGAAAAGCAGCTGTCTGCATGAAACTCCAGAAGAAGAAGTCTTTGCAATATTTTAAGGGCTTTTTAAATTTAAAATGAAAATAATTTGGAAAAGCAAAATATTTTTGCATCTTTAAAGAGGTAAAAGAATAAGACTTGGTTACTTGGCTACCTGGGAAGATAGCAGAAGAAGTAATCAATCAAATTTTAATCACCTGGAAAGGTACGGGTTCTATGAAACACCAACATGGTTTTTTGAATAGCAAATCATGCCAGACCCATTTAATCTTGTTCTGTGATAGCATTACAGGCCGCAGAGACAAGGAAAAATGATAGTGACAATCCATCTTATTTTCAGGAGGTCTAGGAGTCTGTTCTTTGTAACATTTTAATTGAAAATCTTGGGAAAATATGAACTTAACCACATTATTTTTAGGTTTGTGGATGCACAACATGCTTGAATGTTCAATTAAAGGATAATTGAAGTTTCAACATCAAGATGCACTAATATTTTGATGTAGCTCCCATGAACTGGTCCTGGGGACCATTTAGTCAACTGCTATTAGATGACCTGCATTAAGTAATTAATCAACTCTCTAGGTAATTATACATTTACTTAGTCAGTAAAAGCAGGAGATAAAAATTGAATAGAATAATATAAACAGACATTTGGAAAAAAAATGGACTCATTAGAATATTAATCAACAATGTGAATACTGTGAAAATGGCTAACGCTCCATAGAAAGTTGTAAAAGGAGTACGACAAGCAAAGACTTAAGAAAATCCTTTTGCCTTTTCTTTGTTCTATTTAATCACCATCAAGATACTTGTTTCCTGTTTTAGTCACTAATACCATACTTTTTAATGAATTCAAAGATAAAGTTTGGTTATTTTTGTGTTTTCCAAATGTTCTGCCTTCTATATGTATTGCTTTTGTAATTAAAGGATTCAAGCCACATTTAAAAAATATGATTAAAAAGCAAGAAAACAAATAATTTAGAGAAAATATGAAGATATTCCCCTCAAAAGAGTCTCAGGCAATAAAAGAAATTGAAGCTGGTGCTCATAAGGAAATCACAAAATAGGGAGAGTTATTTAGCCCATGGTCAACAAATATTTAGGAGGATTTGCTATGTGATACCCGTATCACATAATTTGGGAGGAGATTTACATTTGGAAGGATCTGAAATGTCAAGGACCTTACACTGAGAATGAGCCTAGTGGTCAAGGATCAAAAAATAGCCTGTGGATAGAACCGAGTGGGGTGAGCAAGAGAATAGATATGAGGGGGAAAGAGAGTGGATTACGCAGTCAGGGAGTCAGGGCAAGAAGTGTGTATTTTATTCTGAATACTGTGGTAAGTCACTGGATGATTTTGTTTTAATTTAATTATGATATACATATATTGAAGTATGCACATCATAAGTATATAGCTCAATGAATTATTCACAAACTGAACATATTCCCCAGATCAGGAAAGAAAACATTACCAGCATTCTCCCAAATACCCTTTATGTTCTCTTCCAGTCACTACTTCCTGCTGAGGATAACTACTCTCCCGCCTTCTAACCACATAGATTAATTCATCCTGTTTATATAGACAAAAATCATACAGGTTGTGCTCTGTCTAACTTCATTTGCTCAAAATTAGGCTTGTGTAATTCATTCATCTTTAGGCATCCGCCTAAAGAGAAGATGTGGGTAAAAATCCCACCACTGAGCACTGGAGTATCCCAACATTTGGAAGATGAGTAGAATAAGAATTGCTAATACAAGAGGTAGAGTCTCCAGCGAGGTGGGAGAAAAAATAGGAGACCATGGATCATGGCCAAGGCAAAAGATGCTTCAAGAAGGAGAATAGTTAGTAGTGATAAAATATTGTTGAGCAATTGAGCAAGATGGAGTCTGATATATACTACTGGATTTGACATCATGGAAGTCGTTGACAAGTGGTACTTCAAACAAGAGAATGGGAAGTGACGAGGTAAAGCCTGCAAATGCTAACTCATTCCAAAATTTTTAACAAAAAACGAAGGGTTCTAGGGAACATGGAATCAACAGAGGTTTTTGAGATGGTAAATACTACAGAATGTTTGTATGATGATGGAAATAATCCAGTGTAAAGGGAAAAATCTGAGGATTCAGAAGGATGAGGAAAATTGTATGAATGATGGCTATGAGAAGATGAAGGGGGAATGGAATTCAGAGCACAGGTGAAGAGGCTTATCCGTATTAGGAGCTGAAGTACTTCCATTTTAACAGGAGGAAAGACAGGACTATGGAGTATGCAGGTACCACGCTGAATTCGGTTATGGACAAATGAGAGTTCTCATCTTTTATGAAGATATTTCTTGTCCCACACACTCTTCTCCCATCACTGTGTGTAATCAATCTTATTGATCTTTCAAAACCAGAGTCGAAAACTCGTACCTCATTTTAATTTGTATGTACACAATTTTCAGAGGTAGAAACATTTTTCCTATGTTTATTGGCCATCTGGATTTTTAAAACTTGCTGTGTTTGTTGTTTGTTTGCTCATTTCAACATATCTTTCTGTTTCCATCACATAAACAATAATTTGCCTGGATTTAGCATTCTTGGGTGTCTTAAACTTTAAATTTATGTAGATATTTTTCTAATTGTCTTCTGTCATAAAACATTGAGGATGTTAAGTCTGAAGTTAGTGCAATGCTCTCCCTCTGTAGGCACTATGTTTCTTCTTCTCCTTTTTTTTTTTGAGGAAGATTAGCCCTGAGCTAACATCTGCCACCAATCCTTCTCTTTTTTGCCAAGGAAGACTGGCCTTGAGCTAACATCCATGCCTATCTTCCTCTATTTTATACTTGGGACGCCTACCACAGCATGGCTTGACAAGTGGTGCATAGGTGCTCACCCGGGATCCAAACCAGCGAACCCCAGGCCCCCAAAGTAGAACGTGCAAATTAACTGCTGTTCCCCTGGGCCTGCCCCCTATGTTTCTTATAAATGGATCTTTTCGGAATTATTTCTTTATCCTTGAAGTTTAAAACTTGTTGAGACATCACTAGAGATAAGCCCCGAGACCAGCTGGCTCTTTATTTGTGGCAGCTGCAATGTGTGCCTTTCTCTGACACAGGCAGGCTGTGCTGCTCTTGGTGCATGGTTGCAACAATGACTTCAAAGGGACTGTTCACAGATACCCATGAGGGATACCTCCAGTCCTCGCATCTCCAGGTTGGAAAGGCCCCATCCACCTTAGTGGATATTGCTCTTCAGAAGCTGAGTCTTCAAGCCTGAAAGGGGATTCTCTATGGTAGTCCTCACCTCAGTGTGCAAGCTTCCAATATAGGAGGATATTTGGGGAGGTGAGGTTACCATATTTCCATCCTCCACTCACTGGCACATTTCAGCATTCTTTTAGGAATGGGAGTTTCTACTTATCAGCACTCAGTATCTTTATTTTTTTTTCTCCAAATCTCTGTTGATTTGGGAGAAATTCTATTTATACAATATATTTGTCAGCAGCCTATCTTACTACCATTGATTATTATAATATTCTTTATAATATTATTTCCTGGCACCTTGGAGTGTGTGTGTGTGTCAAACTCTAGTCATGCCATCATGTTTCCCAGAATCTCTAGCTCCATCATCATATTTTCACAGAAAGCTTTGCTTCCCTCTGTATTCTTTGCTAAATCCTGGCTCCTTCTTGGAGCTGCTGCTCTCTCTTTCTTCCTCTTTTTTAACAATATATGCCCTGTGTCTTCCTCCTAATTTCTGTTGCAATCTCAATGGAATTAGGGTCAGCTGCTTTGGCAAATATGTGTTTGGCAGTCGGAGGCAACAGGAGGGGAAATTTAAAGTTTCTTTAGTGGAGAAAGTACTTTTTTGCTTGGATCTCTGACTATTGATCAGAAACATAAGTGATCTGCCAGTTCCTGTGTAAAACCATAAAATCTCTCCATCGAAAAGTATTTCATTACTAGGCACTGCTTAATCATACTCATGCTCGGTATCACAGGTCTTACAAAGTATTTATAATTGAAATACTTTTGCAAGTAAAGAGAGACAATGATTTATAGTAAATGGATAATGGGCTGTTCAGGGTAGAGAAAAAGAATGTAAGAGAAGCTGTGGAATAGAAAGTCCATGGGCTTGAGTCCAAGGGGCCAGGCTTCGAATCTCAGCACCGGTTCCCACTTAGAAGTAGTGTGGCCTTAAGTTTACAACAAAGCACCTAATATGGGTTTTATTGTGTCCCTCTCCCCAAATTCATATGTTGAAGTCCTAACCCCCAGGACCTCAGAAGGTGGCTGTAATTGGAGATAGGCTCTTTACAGAGATAATTAAGATAAAACGAGGTCATTAGGGTGGGCCCTAATCCAATGTTACTGGTGTCATTATCAGAAGAGGAAATTTGGACAGACACATACAGAGGGAAGATGATGTAAAGACAGAGGGAGGAGACGGTCATCTACAAGCCAAGGAGAGAGGCCTGGAAAAGATGCTTCCTTCAGAAGCCTCAGGGAACCAACCCTGTTGACACTTTCATCTTGGATTTCTAGCCTCTAAAACTGGGAGACAATACCTTTCTATTGTTTAAGCCACACAGTCTGTGGTCCTTTGTTATAGCAGCCCTTAGTTTCCCAAGGAAAAATGGGGATATTCCCAGTTGTCACAGAGTTTTTATAAGTTAAACAATGAGAATAGAATAAAAATGAAAATGTTATCTGTAACTGAGTATTTATGACATGATAGGTGTAGTGTTTAATGCTTTACACATGTTGTAAATGCATATAGCGTGGTGACTGTCACATAGGAGATGTGAAATAGAAACTATTTTGATTTTCTCTTGTTTACCGCAGTGAAGAGATGCTGAAGTGAAAATATGCTGCGATGAAGGGGAGATGCAAAGATATAGGAAGAAATAAATAAAGGGATATCTCATATAAGGGAGAAGAAACTAACACACTGTAGGGGGAAGAAAGGAAATATATCAAAGGCTGCTGACAGCAGGGAGTAACAGTCAGAAGGACTAAGGGACGGACCAATAACTAGTTCTCAGGGTGAACAGAGAACATGTTTTCTTGTACAGAGCTTTTTAGGCATCTTTCACCAGAACTGTCACAATGCGTCTAAGCTTTTACTTCCATGTGATCCTATAGTTTGCATACCATTTGTGTTATAATTGTTTTAACAATATTAATAAGAAGAATGGAGAAAGGTTATCATGAAGTCATACATAGTATCATATTGACTGTTTCTTATTTCCTTTTTAGCTTTTTGAGTTACTGACACATTATTGCAGCAAAACATATGTAGGGTCAATTCATGCTGAATAGTTATTAGAAACCATGATAACAAAAGTCATTACACTGCAGTTCAGTTTTGACAGTAAAATTTCTGCAACATTATCACAAATCCTCATGCATTAGTGCAATGATCCTTACTATAGTTTCATATTAGAATCAAAAGATTGCTGTAGCATGCTTGATACAAAAAGTCAAGCAAGCCAAATTCTTTTCTGCTTTTACAGATAACATTTTTGCTCTTTTTCTATGTATGTCATGCAGATAGTAGCTTTGTTTTACATACTTCTCTCAATAACATATGAGTACGTTGCATATATCTTTCTTTAAAATAAAGACGTTTCCTTGAAAGACCACACTATTCTGATTACCAACCCCAAAGGAAATAATTTGAAAATGATTTTATACCTAACACAATGTCACAAAATTCTAAAACCATATTATTCACTGTGTTATTATCTTCCTTTTCTCAGATAATGTGTCGGCTGTGTGTACATTTTTTTGGGCAGAGATTTACTATGATGGAATAGTATAAGATTTTAAAAAGGACGTCTGTCAGATTCAGGATTACTTTGATGGGAAAGCTGCGAGAGCTACCCTTCAGCTGAAAAAAGGGAAAATATTTTTAACGCCTGTCTGTCCACAATATTTTTCTATAGTCACTTATTAACAAACACTTAAAGGGCATGATTGTACAAGTAAATTGCTATATTTTTGAGGTAACGTTAATTCACTCAGGTCCATTTCAAGAAAACAGAAGAAATATGACTCACGACCTAGTGCCTAGTGAATTAAAGAACCTCAAAAAATTGAGTAACTTCTTCCTTAGTAGGAAAACTAGGTTTATATGGGTATACACGGAATGTGTATAATAGAACACATTTCACTTTATACAAAACATGTTCTCTGGAAATATGGATATAAATAAAACCTGTTTAGTTGTGTCATAATTGAAGTGATTGTGGATTGTTTGAAATTGCTTTAAAATTGCAATGTGAAGATGCCAGATCCCAGCAAATTAAAATGTTGAGTATTGTCATGGCATGTGTTGTCTTTATTGTCATCTTCTCCATCTGTGAAATTTTACAGATCTCTTTATGAAGGTTCTAGTAACATATTATGTTAGGTTATTTCTAGGAAATTTTTGCTTGTTCTAGCTATTGTGAATGGAATATTTTTATAAATGTATATTTTCCAATTGGTGTTTTTTGCATAAGATTTGTGCACAAATGCAACTAACCCATGTGTCATTGCTAAGTCTGTCTCTGATGCCTTCCCACATATATATGGTTTTCTATCCTTTAACCCTCTCTCAGCTCCACCCGGCCAATTAGATGTCTGTCCATTGCTCTATTCCTTACAGCACCTGCATGCTTTTCCAATAGATTATCATAATGTCACTATTACTTTACACGTCTATCCTCTCTCCCATAATTTATCCCATATTCTCAAGTTGCATCAACTATTTAATACCTATTATAAATTAGAAGGACTTTTACAATAGTATAGCCACACCAAGATCTGGTCCAAGAAGTAAGGGACATATATTTATCTAAAGAATAATAGCTATAAGTAGTGATATCTTCTATATGCAAAATAAGCAGTTTGTGAAAAGTTATTCTAAGCGTTTTAACTTAAAATATCTATTTATTTTCCAGAGGCTTGTTGAGGAAACTAAATAAGATTACTTATAAAAGCTTGCAGAGTGCCTAGCACACAGTAAGAACTTCATAAATGTTAATTATTACTATATATGTTTTACAACAATCCTGCTAGGGAAATGTTAATATTCCCATTGTTCAGAGGCTCCGAGGAATTAAATAAGCTGCCCATAGATATTCCTCCCCACCTTCAGTACAACTCTGAAGAAAGAATAAATGACCTAAAGAAAACTTTACTATATGAATATGCATTTCCCACATTAATATTTATATTAATCAATGATTATTACATACAGTTCTGTAGGTTAGGGGAAAGATGATTACAAGAGCAGTTTTTTCAAATGTTTAGGTCATTGTGATGCGTATGTGTAGTTTGAAACTAAAAAAATCACTACACTGGTACTCCCACAGAATTGCAAATCAATTGTGGTTGTAAATCATACCTTAGACAAGCCTAAGTAGAAATCCACCTATCACAGGAGGCGCATGCAATGAACATTTGACTTGTTTTACTGTAATTTTTAAAAAGTGGCTTTTGAGTGATAAAAGCTATTGTTTCATTTTATAGCTGCACTACGGCATTAAAAAAAGTCAGGGTTCTGAATCTGTATGGATTCCAAAGAACATAACCTATTTATTTTGAAAATATTCCAAGTTTTTCCAGGTAATATAAAGAACACGTTGTTTATTTCTTCTTTATTAACGTTACACGTAAGCAAAAGTTCTCGAATGTATGATTTATGACATGAAATTTTCTCCTATTCTATATAAAATGACATTTTTCAAGGTTTAATCCACTAGATGCTAAGTTTGCTTATTGTAAATAGGTTTCCTAAGAAAGGCTTCCAAGGACAATAGGAAATTCAGGGTTAACAGAGTTAACAGTTTTCTTAAAATGGGATTTCTCAGAATCCTTAGTGTGCAAATGCAGTTTAAGTCTTTAAAAAGGGGATATAGTATGCAGTGTGCCACATGTATATGTATATATATATACGATATAGAGTATATATATATGTCACATATATCACATATCTATATCTCTAAATCTTTTTCTCTCTCTGCATTAGGATTTCTTAACCTTAGCTCTATTGACATTTTGGGCTGCAAAATGTTTTGGGGCGTGTACGTGTGTGTAAAGATGCTGTCCTTTGCATTGTAGGATTTTTCGCAGCACCCCTGGCCTCTACCCATTAGCTGCCAGGAGCACCCCTTCCACTCCCATCCCCAAAACATCTCCAGGCATTGCCAGATAGCCACATATCCTCTGGGGGACAAAACAGCCCTCAGTGGAGAATGACTGAATATACATATACGATGATTTCACCTTGAGTGTCTTTGATATATCAGGGTCCCGTCATACTCTAGAAATAACTTTTAAGATGTTGCTAACATTAAAAAGATGCTTATTGCTATGCAACTCCACCAGATGATCTTTTCAAAATTGCATAAGATACGTAAGTCTACAATTCACTCAAAACTGGTACTAGACTGAAGAACTGGTTTGATTTAAGCCAAGTTGATCTTTCTTAAGTATTAGCCAGAAGTAAACATTTAGTTTTTGGTGTTTCTCTTGTGGAGTTTAGACAACAGAAGGGAAATCCACTGGGATAAAACAATAGATGACCAGCTGTCTACTCCTGTCTCAGAGATCACAAAAGCTCTTCAGAGAGTGCTTGAGAGTTCTTTAGAGAAAGGGGGCAGTAGGAATTTACTGCAAGCTCATCAGTCTGTGAAGTGTGGTAACGCCTTTAGAACAAATGTGTGTGTGCACGCTGATAGGTATGTCCTAAGAAAGAGAGGCAGAGATATTGACAGAGCTTTTAAGTAGGGGTTGTAGGCAAAAGTTATTTTAAAAATTATGATTTTCCTAGCGAAGAAATGAATTTCTATCTACGCTGAAACAAGCACACAAAAGGCACCACTCAAAGTCTAATTCTAATATATGCAAGATAACAAACAATACAAAATATTTATAAAAATGAGAATAAAACAGTTTTCACATCTCTTTAGGTAAAGAATTTTGTTTATGCTAGAAATGACTTTGACTCCTCATCAAATAAATGTAAAGTGAGTATTAGAGGAAACTCATGTTTGAAAACTGAAAGAGGGAAGAGAAAACATGCTAATGAAATCCATGGATGATAGAATATTTCTGAGCCCTTAAGATGGAAACTTTGGAGGCCACCCTGTGGCCGAGTGGTTAAGTTTGCATGCTCTGCTTTGGCCGCCCAGGGTTTTGTCAGTTTGGATCCAGAGCATGGACCCAGCACGCTGATCAAGCCACGCTGAGGCAGCGTCTCATGTGGCACAGGCAGAAGGACTTACAACTGGAATATACAACTATGTACTGGGGGAGGTTTGGAGAGAAGAAGAAGAAGAAGAGAAAAAGATTGGCAACAGATGTTAGCTCAGGGCCAATGTTTAAAAAAAAAAAAAGAAAAAAAAGATGGAAACTTTGTCCATTGAGACCTAGGCAATGCAGATTAAATAGCAAAAATCCATGATTCTTCCCTTGGTGGGGTGAAGAGAGGATGTTGTTGGGCTCTGATTCTATGCTCTGTTCTAGGGAACACCCCCTTGGACTCTGGGGAGCACAGCCTTCAGCATGGAAGCTGAGATGAGGTGCATATTCCTGGGCCCTGTATTATACCTTGGTCAGTACAATGATGATTAATTCTTTATTTTGAATAATTGAGTGAATGAATGATATCTGATTCTGTAAGGCCCAGAAGTGTCCCTTAGATCTCCAGAGTAGTCTTCTGATTCATATCCCTACACGATTCCTTCACAAGCCCAGGTCACTTAAAGATGATGCTCCAATCTAAGCATCTCCTTGGCAGTTACTTTTACTACTTCTCAGCTATTGGTGCACTCAAACTCTTGAAAAACATCACAGCACATGATTATCTACAGTCTGTTGGAGAGAATATTTGAGCATAAGTTAAGACAACTGTGTCCTAGGCCAACCTTTCTTCTAATAACTGTATATGTATTATTTCACTGAGCTATTCTGGCCCTCAGTTTCCTTATCTATAAAATAATCTTTTAAAGAGATAGGTAAAATTTCTAAAGCTCTTCTTAGTTGAAAAGTTTTATAATTTGAGTTGCAAAACCTATCTATAATCCCTATGGAAATTAAATAGGTTCTGATTAAATAGATAGTTCTTTCCTCACCAGAAGATCGTCATTGAAAAGTGGCTTCAATGAGATAAAATTACAAAAACAATTAGTGAATCAAAGAATCTCTTTTCGTTGGACACTAGAGACAATGTGTAATTTATGTGATTTTACGAGCTTTATAAAACTTGATAAGGCACGTATAGGATTGTTCAATGATGTTAGAGTAGAAAGGGCGTGTCATGGTTATGAAATGGGTTGGACGTAAGAAAATCCTGCGTTTGATTCTCATCTCAGTCAATCTCCCTCTACTTGAGTGACTTTGTGACACACGCAATCTCAGTTTCATATCTTACATTGGAAACGATGATAATAATAGAAAATTTTCCAGGATTACTGAGGAACATTACAAAGACAACATTTGCAAATTGCATGGCACAGATCCCTGGTCCACATTAGTGCTTGTTAAGCACTGACTGATACTGTAATCATTTGTATTCCCTTAGTTTGAAAGCACTAAGAATTGAGGTAGGTAAAGGTTAAGTTTTACCAGTGGTTTACAAAAGAGTTAAAAATATTTTTTAAGCAGTTTTGGAAGAAGCCTTGTTTTCAGCCAACACAATACATCAACGTTTGCATACTCGCTTAGCTCACCTTTCTCTGCAGGCCTGAAGAACTTGAGATAGCAATTAAAACAAACATATGATGGTTTTATCAACATATTCATGGATTTTTTTAAAAAGACAACATGAAAAATATATTTGAAAGCTTTTAACAAAAATGTCTATTTTCAATTGGAAGTACAACCTGTTTTTCAGATATTTTTCCTTCATTCCTCTTTAGCGTTGTTTTAAATTTTGAAATCTGGGAAATTTTAGACTGGATTCTACTCTATCATTACCCAAGAACAAGGCAAATAAGAATTTTGCATGACTATTTTTGTTTGTTTCTGACTTTTAAAGTGAGAAATATCCATCACTGCAAATTTTAAAAGTATAGGACAATAGCAAGAAACACATGCAAAGGAAGCAGACAATTTTATCATCAAGAGTAATACTATAACGTGCTAACATGTGAGGCATCTGTATATAAAATTGTGTTAAGGAGGGGGACATTATTTTTCACATTTAATTTGTTTTACTCTTCCATTAAGTTTTCTTTACTACCCTTGGCCTAAAATACAGAGAGATATGAAAATATATAATTTGTGTACAGAGAATAATACTCCCTAAGAAGCACAATAATTAAAATATAATTATTTACCACACCAAAAGGAATGTATGTTCAGAAGCAATGAAATTAATCTAAAACAGGGAAAAGACACAAAAAATTCCTAATAGTGAGATCTATTTTATCCGATAAGGGAATTCAACAAGGGGACGAGAGGTTGAATGGTGCTTTTGTGTACCAAACACTAAACAGGCCAAAGGACTAAAACCTATAAATACAGGAAATGCTGCAATATCAAGGAAATGGACTAAAATATTAAAGGGTTTTCTCAGTTTTGATGGCCAAATTCCATCCTGTAAGCAGTGCATTAGACGCTAATGACATACGATTTCTCACTGACAGATTTAACAGCATCAATAAGGCCTCTCTGTCCATTGCAGCAAATTGATCCTACATGACACTGACAAGGGCAGCCTGCACTTAATGACCTCCACCGCTGAAGGATGGAAATGAAAAATGATTGGAAGTACGAATAAATCTTTGAAAGTTTCCCTGAAACAGGTGTGCTAAAAGTGATTCGTTTGAAGGATCATCGCAAACATAAACCCAATCTCCTAGCATGCTCCACTGTCTGTTCATACCAGGGCCTCACTCCTTGGGTCTTGATCAGAATTTGCTTTAATTCCAAAAATTACATCAAGACAAGACAGTAAGACATTTTGTTCTTGCTATGGATTACTATGTTAGAGATCTCTCTTAAAGGCATACGTTTTTCACTATTTATGCAGATATCTAATATAGTTGTCATTTGACACCAAAGGATTCTATACAAACTGATAAAGAGTAGACATAAAATTTGTCTTTGTTTCCCTCCTGGTTGGAAAAGGAAATACAATACCCCCATTGGTTATTTTCTCCTCCTCAACTGTAAGCAACAAATAGAACATGTTTAACCTCTATAACAACGTCAAATGCATGAAGCAATTGGACAAATGCATCCTGGAGACATTGATGACCTTTCTTTGAATCCTGCACAAGGGTTTGAGGGCACTAAGATTTGGCATTTAGTTATACTCTCAATAGTTTCCAAAACACGTTTATTGCTTCATATGCTTTCATCTTGCTATTACTTCATACAAATTTTAAGAAAAAATACACTCTCTCTTCCAATATATTTGAGAGCTTTAACTCTCATGAGAGTAGATGGATGGGAAACAGAGGGGAGTTTATAAGCAGCATACCAGATAAATGTAATAGTTACTGACAATTGCATACTATGCCTTTATTTTCAAAGTAACTATGGATTTTTCTTTTTTGTTACTTATCAATTTTCCTCTGAGGTAAATCTTATTTTACAAATGAGAAAACTCAGGTGGGAAAGGTAAATAACTTGCCAAGATCACTAAGCTAGTAGTTGGTAGAGCTTACACTCAAATCCTGGCTTTCTGTCTTCCCCATATTCCATAATAATGAGGAATAAATATAGTACTGGAATTCTAAACTACTAATTTCTAGTGCAGTAGTATGGGTGACAAAAATAGGAGAAAGGATCCATTAGCAGCCCACTGGTTCTTATGGATAGGTGAATTATTAAAAAGTAATCATGCCTCTATTTTCTGAAATTTATATTCTGGGAAGAAAAAAAGATTAAAAGGAAAATGATTTTTCTTGTCAATGAGTATCTGGAGAAGAATATAGAGGAAGAGGCTATATCTTAACCATCTAGTAATGGAGCTTTCTCTTTCCTTTTTGATTTGTGGCATATTGTGTGTTTTATTTTTTCACCGATTATTAGAGAAGACATTACAGAATATATTAGAATTCTTGGTGATTTCCAGTAACCAGAGAGGGTCAACTATTTTTCCAACTTTCTAAGCCTCCTATCTAATAAGAAAATAAAACCCCAAAATTTGGAGCCCATATATCATGACAAAGAATTAGAAGTGTATTGTGGGAAGTCACTATAGACAGAATTAAAATTTGAAGCCCATGATAATATATTTAAACCTATGAACTACAAACATTTGGTATCCCAGATTATAATAATTAAAATAAAATTAGTAGAAAATAGTGGATTAGAACTGAGTTTTTCCATTTCTCAAATATTCTTTCAAAATTCTATTTCAAAACGTTGATAAAAATATACAACAAAACATTACCAAAAAACCCCACATGCCATTTGGTAGCATATAAAGGTCCACCACCAGATTGGAGACTCCATGACTGACCACTTGTTACTTTTTGTAGGCCATATGTCAAGTAAATCACTATTTTTTAGAAATAAGAAAAACCTACCTGATTCTGATCTCTAATTGGAGCATCAAGTGATAACTGTCTATCATATAGATTGAAATAATTGTCCTTTTCCGTTAAGAAAGTAGTCTGTAATTTCTGATACTCTTGAGCTAAACGTAGGTTTTCTTCTAGTGAATCAGCTTGCATTCTCTAGAAGATAAATATAGTAATATATTTAATTAAAATCATTTTAATTTGTTTGATTTTTTACATTGCTTAAATTATGTAAAACTATTATATATTGTAAAAAACAATAAGCCCAAAAAGATGTTTCCCCTGACACCAATATTCTCCTTGGATTTAATAATTTTCTTTCTTGATGCAGGTATTTTTTGAACATTGCATCAGGAGCGTCTGTCTGGCTTTTGTTCCTCTTTCCCGGAGTTCCCTCTGTAATGCTTTGGGAAGTACACAGTCCTAGGAGGTTCCCCTCAGCATCCCAGGTGGCTTCTTCCAGTTTTCCACGCCCTTTTCCTTTCCCCAAGCCCCAGTGCTCAAATAGGTGGAAGACACTTGGGAGTTTACAATCCTATTTCCAAGAGGTTCAGAGTAGTAGCACTCACAGAAAACACTCAAAACATAGAGAAGAGTAAAAGATAAGGAGCAAGAGGGCTGGCCCTGCAATGTAGTGGTTAAGTTCACAGCACTGCGCTTTGGTGGCCCTGGTTCAAGGGTTCAGATCCCAGGTGTGGACCAACAGCTATGGTGTGGTGGTGACTCACATACAAAAAAATGGAGGAAGACTGGCACAGATGTTAGCTCAGGGCAAATCTTCCTCACCAAAAAAAAAAAAAAAAAAAAAAAGACATGGAGCAAGGAACTCAACAGAAGCACCCAGAGAGAACCATTATTTGTTGCTAGTATACTTTAGATATATGAAAGTTAAATCTGTTTGTGTGAGCAGTTGAGAACTTTATGACACCCCCCCATGGCTAAGTAAATATGTGTCAAATCTAGTGTAAACCTCTTAGAATATAACTTTTGCAACAATACCCATTTGAAAATTAGAGGCTACCTATCATTTTAAATCAGATGTGTGAATTTGGTTTAGTTGCTGATTCTTTTACCCTTTCTAGGACAGAAAATTTTCCCTGGCTGCTTAGTAAAATATGGAATTTATCAACAGCCTTAAGTATTTTCAAACCTGCTAATCTAGTAATTTATCTTATGGGAGTTTATTATAAGCAAAAAGCTTTATTCATTACAACGTCATTTATAGTAGCAAAAAGTTTCCAAAACACATAAATGCAGGTTAATCATGATGATGATAATGATGATTAAATAACTTGATATAAACATAACCATTGTGATGCAATTAAAAATGTCTCTTTGGGAAAATGGCCATCACATCAAACCTTTAGTATAAGTTGTTAAAAAATATATTGTGGGATGAGTGTGCATAGAGGAAATGTAAATTCAGCAGAAAATTGCCTGTACAAATATTTCTGTATTTACACACGAAGATTTATGAAGGTCAACAAACATATTTCTCATGAAAGCTTAGTATCCATATTGATCCCTAATGATTAATACTATGTCATAGCTGTTCTTCAAAAAGCCAAAATGATGAACTGAGGAACCATTTTAAATGTCCTTGTCCTAATTCTGGCACAATAGCTCAAAATTTTAGAAGCTTCATAGAGTAAATTTGCTGAAAATCGTATAGAATTATCTTTTGGTAGGATAACAAAGTCTCTATAAATATTTTTTCTTGGTGGAGATACTTTTGAAAACATGGTTACAATTCTTTTTGATGTCTTAACACTAATATTAAAATCAAGTCTTCAAGTGATTAACTTGAAACTTTGATAAATGTTCTACTGGAGGCAGGAGGAAGAATCATTTTGATGTTCTCTGTTTGTTTGATTTAACAAAAGCTCAACTCTGATGCCTGAGAGATTCAACTTCTCAATTACAGTTCTTTCAAACCCTAGATGGCTACTGTAGACATTAAATTTGAGAGGAGTGCTACAAATGTGGGATTTGTATTAAATTTATTTAATGAAACTTAATTGGGGATATATTTGGTACTTTATGCTTTGCTCACCATGTAATACGCAGTTTTATTTCCAAATACAAATACTATCAATTTCTGTATGACACCAGTTCTCACCGTTTTATATAACATAATTAGTGTAGATACTAAGAAATTGAATTGTGTAGTTATGGCAATGAATCTTCAAAACATTGTGACATCAGTAATGATATTTTACATTATCATGTCTCAGTAATGAATGTATAGAAGGATTTGTCAATTTACTACCTATTCCTGAAAGTCAATGACCTTCAGACGTGCAGTGAAGTTTAAGTTTTAAAAATTTTAAATAATGGTATTCTCCTGACACTGAAAATGTTTTTTATGTTTAACTGTGGTTCCACCTCACAACTCTGGCTGGTTTACCTTGAACCAACAGGATTATACCATGCAGATGAAACAAAGAGGGAATGACGATTATTGGTGGAAATATGTCCAGGGGAAATAATGCTACCACTGCTGGAACTGAACAGCTTATAAAAGGATAGCAGCAGAAGATATTTAATAAAGGGCACAAAAGTTGGGGTTGGTAATACAATAAAAGGGTGAGAAGAAACTAATAAGAGAGCTAAGATGACTTTCACATGCTTTTAAATTCAAATCCAGCTGATCTTATCAGTAGAATCTTTCCACTCAAGCTCTTGGCTAAATATGAACTTGAAAAAAATATTTTTCTAAAACCGTTAAAGAGAAGTTTGATTGCAATCTCTGTAGGTTATAATAACTGCATTCTGAGTTGTTTACAATATTATTTCATTCACCCATTCATTTGTTCATTTTCATTCAGTTACTTAGTCAAAACTTTTATTTAGTATCTACTATATGCCAAGCTCTGATACATAATGGTGAAGCTCAAGAATTTGTCATCTTGTGGGAAAGATTTATATTAAAAATCACAGAAATATATGATTAGAGTGTAGAATTCTGAACTTTTGGGTTTTTTTCCCATATGTATTAAATTCACCCCAAAGCTCCAAGTAAATATAACACTCTCTTAAAGCCAGATTTCCTGGTATTTATTCAATTCCTATTATTAATGATTATTAAGATAATGAAACTTTGGGAATAAGGCCTGATAAAGAGAATATGTTGTGAATATGAATGCCTGTTAATAGTGTCCATGTTGTCTAGAATTTAGAAAGGAAAATACTTAGCTTGATGACGATTTTTTTCTCTATTATCTCAAATTATTTGTTAACCTTTGATGTTTGGGGGATATTACAGCTTCTTATCCCAATATTTTATTAGAAAATGAAAATCACGTTTATAAAGGGCTGAACAAAAGTTAGATTATACGTTCCATGAGGGCCGAGGCCATTGTTTTGTTCACCCCTAAGAGCTGACATAAGTGGGTGCACAGGTTTTTAGTAAATGAATGACTGATTACACAGACTATCGGTTAGGAAATGCATATACCTAGCACTTTAGAGCCACACATTTTATTTGTCCACTTCTACGAAACCGTCTATTGATAATCTAAGCACTTGTTATAAAGCACATTCAATTGATGTTATTTGATACTACACTACCTGAGAGGTGACGATTTTAAGGAAGTATGTAAAGACAATTCACACAATATGTTTTTGCACTGAACATTAGTCCAAGGACATACCATGTTGTCCAGACTTAGCAAGAGTTCTTTCTCTGGGTACATCACTGACTTTCACAAGGTATGTGAACTCCTTGAAACTGTACACAGCATTTGTCTTGGGTTATCTAATTAGTCCATGATCCCGAAAGTATTGAGAAACAGTTGCTAAAGAAAGACCTGGCTTCCTCCTCTGTCACCAAAAATGCTGAAAAATAAAGGCAGGTTTTACCTCATGAGATCCAATTATTTTTCCACTTGACCTTTCTTATTCTTTAAGCCATGGATTTCATCTTGGACTTTTTCTACATTTTCTCCTTTTTCAGTTTATTTTTCTCGCTCTTCCCTTTCTCTTTTACCTCTCCCACTGGGGAAGTGGAGAATAGGGAATTATAAAAAGAGAAGTGGGTTCTTTTTGGACAAACCTATAGAGCATATATCAACAATTTATGTTTCACCTTGTGATATGTAGACAAGAACTTAGAAATAAGGCTGAACTTGAATGTTAAATTATGAATTCCACATATAATGAAAAGAACTGAGACAGCACAAGTGTCTCAGTTGCTATATTATTATCCTCAGTTTACAGATAGAGAAGATAAGATAAAGAAAAGTCAGGTGAGGCAAATTGTATTTTCTAAAAATAGCCACAGAAATATTTTCATTCCCACATGTTCTTCCAGAACCCTGTCACTCCTTATCAAAAGCATAGTCTATTTCTCCTTCCCTCGAACCTGGGTAGATTTGCGGCTTCTCCAGCTCAAGCATGGTGGAAATGACACTACATGATTTCCCAGGCCAGATTTTTATTTAAAAAAAGCTAGTTTAAAAAAAACTAGTTCATTAAAAAAGTTTATTTAAAAAGCATATAACTCCTGCCTGGCCCTCTGTTTGGAGACATTCACCCTGGGAACCAGGGTGTGAGGAATCCAGGCACATGGAGAGATTATGCGTAGGTGCTCTGGCAAACAACACTAGCTCTGCTCTCAGACAGCAGTCAGCATCAGCTGTGAGTGAATGAGTCATCTGAAGACGATTCCAGTCCCCACTCTCCAAGTCATCCAGCTGACGGACAGTCCAGAAGGTGTGAAACAAGAGACAAGCTGGCTCTGCTGTGTCTTGTCCAAATTTCTGACACACAGACTCATGAGTCATGAAGTTTTAGGGTATTTGTTAAGTGATCATAGTAACTGAAACACGAGGTATCTTGTGCAAGGTATACCAAGTGGAGGACACACCTACATATGACATATCCTCCAGTATTAAGTGAAGGACCTGGGCTTTGATCCTAGGCAGACTGGCTCCAGATCCCATACTCTTCACAGTCCAATATACTTCCTTCATTAACGTGAGCCAGCACTCTTTAACACTATGCAATGCTGTCTTTATAAAACCTATTGACATTAAACAATCAAATCAAATAACAGAATTACCTTGGTCTGAGCCTATTTCCATCACGCAACTGTCTTTTTATAATCTGGCTAAGACAGCTTGTTGACATCAAGAAAATGGGCAGCTGAAGGGAGTTAGAACCTGGTCCCCTTGCAAGCTGCTTTTCATTGTAAGTCAATATGGGCATGCTGTTTACATATAACCAGTCTCGTGTTTTTTGGTCTATGTGATTCCAAATTCCAGGATTTGATTAGGCCTGATGCATTCACTGGCAAGAACAAGTGCCCAAGTGCATAGACCTTTACAGCTGAGGCCTGCACAACTCGGCTGTGGTAGAATGCAGCGGAATAATGCCACCCATTGAGATCCATGGAAACCTAGTGAGACGCACTTACCCTGATGAAAGTCTAAATTCATTTGAACTGTTGGTTTTTTTAAAAAATTTAAGATGGACTAGCAAAGGAGAATACAAAAAAAAAAAACCAGATCCAAGCATTCTAGAGAGATGGTTACAATGAAAATATTTGCACTGTACATGTATGTGTAGAAAACCCACATAGCTGTTTACAAATAGTTTAATCTTATTAAAATAGTCCTAGTGTCTCTGACTATATTTATAGAAATGTTTCATTTATACCCTAAGTTACTCTTAACACAGGCGTTTGGATCAAATTCACCAGGCAGAGGGCTAGGTCTTTCTTTCAATTATGTATTGTAAGAGAGTTGTCATTTTTCGACCCAGTTCTAATTCCAAGTGTCCTATCCTGATGTGATTATGTGTGACTGTCTCAGATGATATTTTCTGATGATCTGTTTGTCATCTGACTCCTGGTTATTAATAGTTTACTGCAGATAGCGCCTTGCTGTCTTGAGTCCCACCAGGGCTCTGCTGGCTGTTACTGCTATGTCTGTGTTCTTACACACACTGCGCCACACTCACTTGAGTCCCCTGGTTGCAAAGAATTGACTTCCTGCCAGAACTACCAGAAAACAAAAGTTGTCTTACTAGTATTTATTGATCAATTTTACTCCAGAACCTCCTCATGTCTAGTTTTTCGTTCCTTTATTTATTTGTTCATTCAGTCATTTGTTTAGCAAACCCTTAATAAGCTTACTCTAGGAGTCCAGCTCTCTGGCTGTCCCAAGGATTAAAAAGGAGGATAAGATGTGACTCTTTTTCTCCAGGGATTACAGGCTAGATGGGAGGAGGCAGAAGTGTAAACAATTCCATTCGAGGTATTTCTTAAAGTACCTGAATCAATTCTACCAGGTGGAATTGATTCTACTAGGTGGGGCAAGCAAGGTCAGAAAAGGCTTCACAGAAGAAATAATCAGGGACCTGAATCTTAGAACAGCCTGTTTATTTGGCAGGGATCAAGGCTGTATATATTTGAGCAAAGCCCGGTGAGTCAGTCAAGAGGAATGTTTTCTTGGCCCCTTTAGGACTATTAGATTATTGTTACTTATGACTTGTGAATTAGACTTTCATAGATCATGTTAAGTCTTCTTTATCTCTTGACTTTAAAATATTACTATGTGACACTTAAATGTACCCACATATTTAGTATCCAGTTGATGCATAGCATCATAAGTAATGCTCCGTTTCAAGCACCAATGTTCCAGTAGCATGTGATCCTGTACCTATGCTCATGCATTACACCATTGATATCATACCAACAAATCCCTGCAGTCCCCACACAAGCCTTTGGCGCATCTGCCAGTTTAGGGCAGCGGATTGATAGTTTTGCATGCAGCGATGCTTTGATGTCACTGAAGCGGGCATCAGACCTGAGACTGACTCAGAGAATGTGCAGGGGATGGACGTTAGCATAAACAAGACATGGAGGCTCCAAGTCTCTTTGAGAACACTGTCGCTTCAAAAGCATTCCCTTTGACTCATGGGAATTAGAGTGGTGAACACAAATGCTTAAAATACCATGCCAATTCTCTAACAATATAACGGACAGGGAAAAAATGTTTACTTTGTTAGTTCCATCACCTACTGTGTGCAGAGAGGCATGATTGTATTGCTGCTCCCTTAAAATCTATACAACAATTACTACAGAAAACGAGACTTCTCCCCAGTGTTTCTAAGGAGGAAGTCTGTGAGAATGATACATGTCGATACCCTGAAGCCTCAAAGGAGCGAAAAACTCTTTTAACTCTCCCAGGACCCACTTTCTTGTCTGTGCTGCCATGGAAACCAATCTCTTGTCCAACACAAGTTCTCCGATAATTAGTCTTGAATATTCTTGATTTTTAAATGAACAAATCAGTCCTCTGCATTAAGGTTGTTACATGCCTCACACTCTACATATTATCATGTTTGACGAAATGCTCTCTATTCACTAATTTCTTAAAAAGTACTTATGGAGCAACTTGTATACAAAAGCACTGTGGGGACACGGTGAGAGGTCAAATAGCACTTGTCCCTGCTAGAGTCCAAGGGAGTGCTTTTTTTGCTATCCCATCCTAGCACTCACATATGACTCCATACATGACTCCTTGTCTTAGTTCCCTGGCGAGGTAACAAATTTAGCTCCCTTTGATTCACTCATAAGGTTTACTAATGGATGCTATGATGGTGCCTCTCGGAACTCAGAAGAGATCCATTGGGAATTTATTAATACTTTGTATTAACCCTGCCTGTTCTTTGTTATTTTTAGACTCTGTTCATTGTACAGATTTGACCAGGACTTATTGATACCAGCATGAAAAAATACACAATTTCAGGGCCGAAGGAGCTTGCAATCAGATAAGGGAATTGAGGCATTCACAAAGCTAACTACATCAGAATACATTATACATGAAGAAGGATAAAAGGCATTTCCAAATAATGATAGTAGTTCCACGAGAGCTCAGTTCCAGTGAAAGTAATAAGCAAAGTCTCAAGGAAGAGCCACCTTTTTTTTTAACAGATTCTGAAAATATTTCATATTCAAGGCCCTATATGTGTAATTGGCAGGGAAAATCTGGCCTAGAAACACAGATGCTTGTTAAATATTAAAAAGCGCATGATTAATGTTAGTGTATATTCAAAAAAAAAGGCACATTTATCTCCACGTTGACTGTAGCATTTCTTCTGCAACTACTCAATGGCTTTAGGAAATGCTATACAAATACCACTTGTATTAGCCATTACATTTCTATTTGATCCAGTTTTCTTCAATGTAATTATATGTCTCCTCAAAGTATCTGGTATTACTGATTAGAGAAACAAATTATGTAACAAGAAAACGAGAGTAAAAAATCAGTGTCACATAGTCTATATCTCCAATGAATTTTTCTATGTTAAAATACGTTCCTTACATGGTTACATGTATGCCCTCTGTGATAGTCACAGTAATAATAATTCCCCTGAATTTATTTATTACTTATTAAATAAACAAAATTTTTAATCCTGGATATATATTTGAGTTTAATAATGTGTCCTCTAATATTAAGATTGTTAAACAGAAACATAGTTGAACATTATTTCCTTGTTAAATATTCCTATGCATTACTATAATTTAATTATATTTCAATTTGTCAATATTTTAAAAAAATTTTTAAAGTCTGCTACTCTTTTCACTGTTTCATGTGAAAGACTGAACAATTTCCTTTTCATGTGCACCCCCTGATTTGAATAGTTTAAGATTTAGAAAGGTTTCTTATTTACTCACATTTTAATGATATACATTTCTACTTCACTGGTGGAAAAGGCTGATCAGTCACAGAAAGGTCAGTTAACACTAAATAGACCCTTTCTTTATGTAATTACAAAGAATGATATCTTTGTGCTGATGGCACTGCACATGGAGTGGGTGATGCAGAGAATTAATGTGCTGCCTTGTTGGCCCATGGGATAGAGATTCCAATACAATCACCACAACTTATTCTAATTATGCAGCTTTAAAAGGTCATCAGCAAAAAGAGTTAAGGAATTATCAACTAACTTTATCATAAAGTAATAATGTACTACATAAATGCAGAAACTGTAAGAACAGTACCTAGAAACTTTATTACAAATGAGAGAAGCACTAATCTAAGAGGTTCCAGGACATATATTATGGCATAAATTAAGTAAACTCATTGAAAAATTAAAAAAACGTATTTCATAACTTCCTATTGAGGTAGTCAGGTAACCTGAACTCACCTTATATTTGTAGAAAATGTTTAATTTTGAAAATTTTTTTTATGTTTAATGCCAATTTCATTGTCACATCCATGTTATATAAGAATTTAAAGATTTCTTTAAGAACTTCATTTGTTATAAAATAATGCACGCTGATTATATTACACACAAATAATAGAGAGGTACATGAAGTAGAAAATTAAAGCCCCTCATCACAACCACAGCCACTTTTATACCCCAGAGATAGTATTAACAATTTCGTGCAAGTCCTAAAGGAATAGAAATAAAAAAAAAAATTCTTACATTGACACAGAGGAAGTGGAGGCCAGGAAAGTCAATTTGTCGTCCAAGGTTGCACAGGAAGAGAGCAGTATTAAGGCTAGGATACAGCCTGATTTCAGCCTAACACCTTTTCTGGGACTACGTCACTTCCTAATCTGAATGCGAATTACAGGGCTGTGTAGATTCCATATTGATATGGGAAAATGCTCTGGTTTCTGAATACTCTGTAGAATTACAGAGGTACAGTAAATAATTCATTTACAGTCTAATAAAATATCCTTATTGATAGAATTATTACTAACGCTTTTTCTCTTTTGCTTCTCTCACTTAGATATCCCCTTTACTGAGAAATAAAAGATCATAAGCCTCTCTAATAACCTGATGTTGTAGTTCACGTTGGGGCACTGTCTAAACCTTGCAATGTGTCTCGAGCAGAAATAGGATTTAAAACACCTAAGGTAATTTTCTATAGATACTTATCTTGAGATGCATTTACTCCCCAAAATAACTTACTCCCAGTATGAAAAATATCATATTCTGGAGCAAGAATCATCAAACTATGGCTCTCCAGTCAAATCCAGCCCACTGCCTGTTTTCATAAGTAAATATTGAAGCACCTTCACCGCATTCATTTACATGTTGTCTATGGCTGCTTTTGCTCTGCAGTGGTAAAGTAATTGCGAGAGAGATTGAGTAGACTGCGAAGCTTAAAATATTTACTATCTTTCCCTTTTCCCAAAAAGTTTGCCAACCCCTGCTCCAGACCCTTAATTAATACATTAGCATCATGCAAAACAAAGTTCCAGTTTAGATCTCTCATTCAAGATCGATTTTGGTCGTACTTCTGCCTACACATGGAGAAAGACTGCTGAAAAGCATTTCCTTTAGTTTTTCAGCAGAGGCACGTACTAAGGAGACATTGCCTATTAATAATTCAAAAACGTTTCTAAGTCCTTAAAAAAATAATGAGATGCTCATGAGCTTTTTAAGTGCTCTCAAAATGGACACAATAACTTTGCAAAGAGTTGTCAGAACTGTTAAGATACCATAAATAATGCCCAAATTTATCTACCCCACACTTCAATTTTTACATTAAATGTGGTTTATGTAGGTGCTACATTATAGGAAGCCAGAGGTCTGTTCATTTTTCTACTCCTGCAACTTATGTTTTGGGGGTCTAGGAATAAATTTATGTTGCCAAGTTGAAGTTTAATTTTGCAGGTGACATAGATGCCCATTCATTTATAGAACAGCTAAGTAGAATGTGGTGGTCACCTACCATGAAAGACTGTGAAGAGATTAGAAGAAATGCACTGGATATACATTATAGCAGTACAGAGTGATCCTTAAAATATGGTGTTGAGTGGAGAAGACAGAAACAGAATGATAAAGATTACATAATTCAGCGCATGAGGAAAAGTACCAAAGGGAGTTTGAGAGAAACAAGAATTAGGAATTAAAGTAGGGAGACAAATAAAAAAAGAGTTTATACTTTGAGGATATGTAAGTTCTATATAGTCAACAAAACACTGTTGTCTCTGAAAATGATTAAGTGGATGGGTTCCTAGATCTTAGAGGTTTTTCCAGGGCTTTAATGACAAAATTGTAAGATAAACCAAACAGCAAACAACTCTGGAAATACACCTCTGCAACAATAGGTCCCCGAGGGCCACAACCCTGAGATTTACTCTGCATATCAATTATTCATGGCTAGAACAAATGAAGGCATAAAGAAATCTGTCATCATAACTATTTACCAAAGTCATGGTTGTTTCCCTCAATGCCTTCTTTCTTCTCTTCTCATCTTTGCTTTTCTTCAACTTATTTCTTTTTTTCTGTTTCCTGTTTTCTTCCTTTTGCTTATTCCTTGTCATCTTTGTCAAGCATGAATTTGTTCTTCTGTCTAAGGTCCTCTTGTGATCACACTTCCCTCTTGAAGATACCGTCTTCCCTTGCCATCATTTCCTCAACTCCAGTATTCTTTCCAAGTCACTTCTTTCTTTTTACATTATGGTATGAAAACAGAAGTGTCTCAAAGAATGAAAAACATTTGGGAAATATTGAGTGACCCACTTATCTTTTTGCCACAAAATGAGACACTTCGTGAAAATCTAATGCAACGGAAGGCGGAGGGTGAGATGTCTATCGTGCAATTCATTTTATGGCTGCCTTCTTTTGGATCTTGACTAGATATCCATTTGGATAGTTGTAGGAAAAAAATGAATGAAACGGAAAATTTTTGGTTTATCTGGAAAGCTTGATTAGAGATATTTTATGTTTCTTTATCAGTATGCCATGTCAGCCTAGCAGGGAGGTATAATAGTGACAAAGTAATAAGTTTGCATAAATAGGTAAAGTATATGACAAATAAAATTGTGTTCTTATAGATACACATAAATAGTTTTATATTTTAATCTACTGACAGGTATGAAGAAAGCCAGAGAGTGAAAAAAGGTAGAACAAGCTGAAATCTCCTTAGGAGGAATGGAGGACATGAAAGAAATAAACCTGGCATTTATAACAAGGATTGCTTATTGGGAAGTTATTCCTAATTCACTGATAGTAAATACTATGTATATGTATCGGTATGTGGTGAAATGTGTGAAGATTAGCATTTTCAACTTGTCTTGGAAAACTGGCACTGGGTAAGTCACCATCAGTCCTATAATGCTGCCCTATGTATATCTCTGTCGCTGTAATCCCCATGTTGTATTAGGATTAATATTTTATTAATATCTTTGTATTAATCTACCCATTTCTGTGAAGTTCTTGTGCCTTATTAGGTTTTTGCCCAGTGCTGTTGCATACATGGTAGTCTCTCAGTAAAGATTATTGAACGAACGAATGGCTGAGTGAAACGGCAATAAAACTCGCGCCTTGTTCAACACAGACAGAGAGAACTGCACAGAGGAAATGGGTGGATGGAACATTAATGACTCGTATTTTCATCAAAGTATCTGCTTCTGCCAAGTGTTCTTGAAAGACTGGACTTTTCAGAGTATTATACATGGCTGGCATTTTATGTGTTTTTTTATTCTGTAGAAAAACATTTCACAATTCATTTTACAACATAAAAACATAGGAATTTATCTATTTACATTTTGACTGAGAAAAATAATAAGGTTTCCAGTTCTTTAAATACTAGTTTGCAAAAGCATTTTACTGTATAATCTCTCTGTGTTGCATTCCAGTTTGCTTGTGGGTTTTCCTTGGAAGACTAAAAGAAATCTAAACTACCTGCTTTGCCGCCTTTATAAACTTTGCTAAGCTGTGTTATCACAATTCAGGAGATTAAAACTAGAAAAAATAGTAAGACAGTTTCACATGAAATAACTATAGTTGAGTTTTAAAAATTACAGAGGATCTTCATGGTTGCAGATGGATACGAACACTTCAAGAAAACTAAAAGTAGTAAATAAGAATACAAACGCAGCATTCAAATAAGCTTATCCCAAAGATTTTTGAACAATCATAAATTTCCTGCATGTTTCAATGACTTAAATATGGAGAAGTGATATATGTTTTAAATTGGAACAACACTTTATACATCATTCTGTCTTCAGATGAGATAGGCAAAGCTATTCAGTCATAGAATTCATCCTTTCTTTGTATCAGGTCACAGCAAGTGCTATTCCCTACCCCTACATCCTTGCCAATGTCAGACCAATTTTCCCTCCTCATGAAAGTATCTTTCTTTCAACTTTTCCAAAAAAAAGAAAGGAAAAAAAGGAAGGAAGAGCAAGCCTCCTGGAATCAAACGTTACATCCACTCTAGAAATCTTCAGTGTCACTGGTTTTTACCTTTCTTTGATCTCAGAGTAATGATTGCCCTGAGGACAGCCCTCATGTGGAAACCTGTTCACGTGCAGTTAGATGTTAAAATTTGGACCCATCCAAATGGAGAAATTGATGACCTTGATTTTGAATAAAATGTATACTCAGAAGGTATTGGAAGTCCAGGCGGGCCATCCACTCTTCCAGGCATCTGTGATCAAGTTAGCCCTTTAGAGGTGTGTCTCTGGGGTTCTCATGGATAAATATTAGAGCTCTAACCTCAGGAACCTACGAATATGCTACTCTTCATGGCAAAGGGGACTTTGCAGATGTGACTAAGGACTAAGTTTGAGATGAAGAGATTATTCTGGATTATCTAGGTGGGACTATCTAATCCCACAAATTATCAAAAAGTGAAGACTCGTTCCTGGTTGAAGTTCAGAGAGGGGTGAAGGAAGCAGCGGGAGAAAACTGAAGCATGAGAGAGACTTGAGACCCATCTCCTTTTCCTCCTTTGAAGATGGAAGGAGGCTACAAGCCAGGGAATGCAGGTGGCCTCTAGAAGGTGGAAATGGCGCTCAGCTCACAGCCAGGGAAAAACAGGGACCTAGTTCCCACAACTGGAAGGAGCTAGATTCTGCCGATCTGAATGAGCAAGGAACCAGGTGCTTCCATCAAGTCTCCAGGAGAGAATGCAGTGCTGCCAACAACTGGATTTTAAGCCGGCGAGGCTCACATAAGACTTCTGACATAGAGAGCTCTAAGAGAATAACTTAGTGTTAAGCCTCTAAGTTTGTGGTAATTTATTATGGCAGTAATATAAAACTAAGATGGGGATCCAGGTATTGTGCTGGGTACAGATTTATAAAAATTAATAATATGTTACATAAAACTAACACATTAATGGTGAAAATTCAAGCATTGCTGCTTCTTTACAAGTTCATTAATAATTGAATTTTAAAACTATTCAATAATTCACTTATTTTGCATAAAACATTTATTTTCTATCAGAATGTGAAGTAACTGGTGCACGTCAATAACCACTGAAAAACCAATTCTAACATGACATTGACTATGCCATGAGCTCCTCACTAAATTTTCGCTTATGTTAATGTAACAGATAGATTGAACTATCATCTCTACTTTGAAAGAAGTTTTTCGTTCACTTGACAATTTATTGATTATATTTTAAGGTCTATTATTAAATTAGTAAGAAAATTTTGATAGTCCCATGTTTCTCCATCATGATTAAATATAAACTTAAGTATATTATGAATTTCCTATTCTAAGTACAAAAATCTCTCTAGTTGATAACTTTTAAATGATTAACTTGTCTGCTGATTAGCTGACCATGCAAATGTTTTGAAAAAAAGTGTATATTTTGAAAAATTGTTTGAATTAGTAAGAATTCAACTTATAATTAAAAAAGCCAACCAGAAAAACAAAATATAGCAAATAAACAAGACATCCCTGCCTGTTATCAAGGTCTTGTTTTTCCTTCTTGAAGCTGTTTTGGGTCTATTTCTGCATGTTTATTTCTGAGCTGTTGGTGTGTTGGTGTGGTCGTGCTCAGTAATGTGCTTGTTCATTACTGTGGCAGTCGGCTCCAGCATAACCCCTCTTTCCATGTCAGAAGTAGTCACTACAAGTAAGATTCAAGTATGGTGACTGATCCAACACCCACATTATAACTTTTGACAGGTGAAGAAATTGTTGGGTGAATAATTTTTTAAACTTTCAAAATATATTTATAAACAAATTGCTGAATTTCTGAGATAATAGTATAGCTTTATAGCTATATACATCATACATAACACAAGGAGAATAAACTTGGCAAAACTGCTAAAATATCTGAATGGCAAAATCTGTTTAAATAAATAAATTTTATTGTAAATCATTTTTTTTTTTAGGAAGATTAGCCCTGAACTAACATCCGCCACCAATCCTCGTCTCTTTTCTGAGGAAGACTGGCCCTGAGCTAACATCCGTGCTCATCTTCCTCTACTTTGTATGTGGGACACCTACCACAGCATGGCTTGCCAAGTGGTGCCATGTCCGCACCCAGGATCTGAACCGGCAAACCCTGGGCGGCCAAAGTGGAACGTACGAACTTAACCACTGGGATACCAGGCCGGCCCGTTTATTGTACTCTTATAAATCCAGAATACATATTCAATACTCATATTAATTCTATTTTATAAAAGAAAAATGTAAAGTTTTCGCAGCTGGTATATATCTTTTATGAAAAGGTTGTGGCAAACGTTTTCTTTTCATTAAAGTCTATATTAAATCTATCGGTTTGTTTTAAACTTGTTTATTGAGGTACAACATACATACATATAAGAATTGGTAAATTTTTTTTTTAAGATTTTATTTTTTCCTTTTTCTCCCCAAAGCCTCCTGGTACATAGTTGTATATTCTTTGTTGTGGGTCCTTCTAGTTGTGGCATGTGGGACGCTGCCTCAGCATGGTTTGATGAGCAGTGCCATGTCCGCGCCCAGGATTCGAACCAACAAAACACTGGGCTGCCTGTAGCAGAGTGTGTGAACTTAACCACTCGGCCACGGGGCCAGCCCCAAGAATTGGTAAATTTTTGTAAGTGAATATACCTATATAACCACCACTTAGATGAGAATATATAAAAATCCTATCACCTTAGAAAATTCCCTCATGTCCATTCCCAGTCAGTAATGAACCACACTCCCAACACACAAGTCTTGCTTGTTTTCAACCTTCATATAATTGTAATCCCACAGTATATATTGAGTTTGGCATCTTTTGGTCAATATTGATTGTGTTAGATTCACCCATACTTTTTGTGTGGCAACACTTCATTCTTTATGTTATTATATATTATTCCATTCTACGAACAAACTACAATTTATCCTGCTGTTGATGAATGTTTGTTGGGAAGCTATTATGAATAAAGCTGTTATTTACATTTTGTACAAAATACTAATATATTTTGGTGCACACGTGCACAAATTCCTGACACACAGAAGTGGAATCGTATGTGTATATGTTCAACTCTAGCTGATAGTGTCAACATTTTACAAAGGGCTGTACCAATTTACCTGCCTGCCTGAGATATCTGAGAGTCCCCGTTGTTCTGCATTCATATCTATACTTCAAAATTTTCTCCATTTACATAAGTGTGTCGAGACAAGTCACAGCAGTTTTAATTTGCATTTCTATGATTATTATATTGGGTGCCTTTTCAAATGTCTATAGCCCATTTGTATAGCCCCTTTTGTGAAGTGATTTTCAAGTCTTTTGCCAACTTTTCTTAAATAGGATGCCTATCTTTATTGTTTTGTTAGAGGTTCCTCATTTATTACGGATGAGTGTACTTTGCTGGATATATGTCCTAAGTATTTTTTTTCTAAGCTATGGCTTGTCTTTTCATTCTTTAATGATGTCTTTTGATGAACGGAAGTTCTTAATTTTAAAAGAGTACAGTTTATGAACGTTTTCTTTCAAGGTTAATACTTGTGTCCTATTTAAAACATCTCTGGCATCCCAGAATAAATCAGATGTTCTCATATATTTTTCTCTAAAAATTTTATATAACTTTCACATTTACGTCTGTAATATAGGTGGAATTGATTTTTGTATATACTGTGAAATATAAGGTCAAGGTTCTATTTTTCAGTATAGATATCCAATCAATCATGCATCATTTATTGATTCAGCACCAATTATTTTCCAATACATTCTTTTACACTATTTTGGTGACATCTTCTTATAAATCGGGAGGCTATGTTTATATTCTGGGTCTTTCTCTGGAAACTCTATTTTGTCTCATTGTTTTCTCCTCTATCTTTGCACCAATAGCACACTTTTATATCATGGCCTTATCATAAATCTGGATACCTGGCAGTATAAGTCCCCAACTTTGTCCCTTTTCAAGTCTGTCTTCACTATACTTGACCCTTTGCATTTCCTTAAACTTTAAATTTCCAAAATTTTTGCTTAAGTTTTTAATTTTGATTCCATTACATGTATAAGCCAACTTAGGGAGAATTCATATTCTTTAAAATATTGAATTTCCAATTCATAAACTTAGTAGATCATTCTATTTACTTATAACTTCTTTGATTTTTTGCAGAAATTTTTGTAGTTTTCTGAATACTTGTACATCTTTTGTTAGATATTTATCTAGGTGTTTGATATTTAGTTATTCAGTTATAAATAGCACCCATTTTAAGAATTTATTTTGTAGTTACTTGTGGCTAGTGTATAGAAATGCAATGAGTTTTTCTTTATTTTATTTCCACTGACTCCCCCAAATTCACGGACTAATTCTAGAAGTTTATCTGTAGAATTCTTTGGACTTTCTGTGTACAAATAATATTTTCAAATAATTGCACTTCCTGAAGGCATCTTTTACCATGTTAAACAAGTTATTTTCTATTTGTAGTTTGCTGTTATCATGAACGATTTTTGAATTTCACAAAAAGTAATTTCTATATCTATTGAGATTATTATTTGATCCTTTTCTTCCTTTTACTGTTAATGTGATAAATTATATTTACTGAAATTTTTTAAGGCTGGAAATTGTTTGTTTTGATTTGGGGTAGGTCAAACATTCCCCTTCCCAATTTTGCATGTTACTAACTACCTTTTCACATTTTATTTACCTCCATGGATTCTAAGAAATAACCATTTATTTAAACACAATTAATATAAGGACAGCAATAATATATAATGAGAATAACAAATCTGAAGATCTGTTGTGTACTAGCAGTGTATTGCTATTATCCTCCATTCATGAAAATAATGAAATCTGCTCCATCTGCCTAACATGATGGTTATAAAGATAAAATAACTAAGTAGAAGTGAAAATACATGGTAAACTATAAAGGATTATTAATATAAAGTTCAAATGGTCAATTATTATTATATAGTTCATTGTAGTTCTATTTAGTAAAACAATAATGAGATAATGTGACTTGAATCTTCTTGCCTAGTACTTTCATTTTTCCTGAGCATTAAAGCAGAGTTCGCCTGTTGATTTTCTTCCCCAAAGTTATCCAAATCACCAAAACTGACAAATGAGAGTTTCAAAGCAATGAGTCTTTACCAAACAGTTGTATTAAACACATCAAAGTATTTATTCTGCTTTCATAAATTCATTGCACATACTACATATTAAAAATTAAGGTGGATAATAAGCCTGATCCTTCTTATATTTTGATAAGAAAAAATGACAATTTTTATATAGCTTTAGTCTAAACATGACTTCCTAAAATGAATTCTCTGGCCTAAACTCACTCAGATCAGTACAAGCATAGTCTCAGTTTCTTTTCAGTTTTCTGGATGGGGAAAATGGACTGCTAATCAAATTCTCTGCCCCACTTTGTTAGATAATGTCATATAATAAATTTTTTCTCCTTATTTTTAATCTTGTGCTACCTAAGAAGAAAGAATGAGTGAAATAAAATTCAAAATAGAAGCTAGATGATCGTGTCCAATTTAAGCCTGTTAATTACATTTAAAGGTAATCACACTCAAAATTAATTACATTCAAAAGGTAAATTTCCTCTGAAAAAAATGTTACAATTTCTTTTTTGAGTTTTCTTTATTTTTCAGCTATATAACTTCTTATTCATTTGCTAGATAGCTTGGTGATGGAATTCTGGGGTAGATTACGTTTTCCTGAAAGATAAAGTGAAGAACTCAGCAGAAGAAGAGTACACAACAGCAGAGTGACACCGGCTATCTACTGTAAGTTTCACTTTGTTAGCTTTCATAGCCAGTTAGCTTTAATGTTGGGTTCATCATATGAATTGGGGCAACAAGATCAGCAGTTGGGCTCCAAACATCTTCCCTATTACGATCGCTCCATTTGTTTGGGTGATTACTCTATACCCTACCATGCGTACTTATGGCCAGCACAAACACAAGATGATGGGGGAATTCCTGCATTTTCCACAGAGGGAAAACACGAACATCAAAGGAAACCCATGCTGATTAAAGGACGCATCTATAAATGAAATGAATCTATGCCACGGATCTAAGTTGACTGTGACAAACACTTGCAATTCCTATTTATAAAAACCAAGAGTATTTAAAAAAATTTTTTTTACCAAGATAACATCATGGTCTTTGACGAGAGACTTCTCTTTATAAGAAAATTCTTTAAAACACAGCTCTACCTAAGCATTTCTTTTCACTCCCCCATGGAATATCAAATAACAAAAGAAAACACACAGTTAATAAGATTAGAAGTCTGCTGAGAGGAAACCACAAAGAATTAAATTATAATTTAGCTTTCCTGAACATTAAAACTTTAAACAAATTATTTTATACTTTTGTGCACATTGAAATATTTTGTGCAGATTATCTGTTAAAAATCAATAACCCTTGGTTTGTTAAAGAGCATTTACCTTTGAAGTAACAATGTGTCTATTTCTTTTTTTGTATTTTAATGTTATTGGAAAGAGACTTAGTGACATGTCAGGGGCATGACATTCTCTAAATACTTTTAGAATAAGCTGAGGTAAAAATCCTAAAAAAATAGAAAACTTATCCAGATGAAATTCATTACCTTGAAATTCAACATCTTGGCAAAGTCTTCATCACTAATTAAAATAATAGCAATGGAAGAGCATCTGCAATTACTCTGTTTAGGATAAAATTACAAGGGCTATAAATCTCCAAGCTTCAGGGCATAAACTGATCACCAGCTGGGGTGAGAAAGAAACGTCTACCTATTGTGTAGTTTTGCAAAATTAGGTACATTATATGTTTCACTCCCTCAGAAACATCTGGCACAGGCTACTATTTGAGAGGCTTTGGGACTACACACAAGGGACACTACTGGGCTAAGTTATAGAAATTGCGTGGTTCCGTATATATATATAAACTTAAAATTTTAGAGTTTGCTAAAAGAATGCTGAATTCTTCATCTTAATGTCACTGGCTCAAATTCTTCCCAGGCCATGGTAATCAAAGGTCATTAGAAATGTCAGGTAGAATATGAGAAGTTTGAGTTCGCATTTTAGTGTTAGTCCCTTTGTCACAAAAGAGAGCCAACATCATTACAGACAATATTTGGTAGTCTCCATAGGGAAAAAATAGAATGCCCATGGACTTGGAACTCTTAGGGGAGCCTGACAAAGAAGAGAAATGAGTGCAGCAAATGACGTTCTGTGACAGCTCCCCTCCCACCCCCTTCTTTGCTACTCAAATGAAGAGGCTGGCTTTCATGGGTAAACCTCTAGAAGGAAAGAACTGGAGGATCCCTTCTCTCTTTTACTAGATGAGGTGAGGAGAAGGAAGAGGGAGGAAGAGTCCAGATGTCAGAGAATGTCTGCAGCACAGTGTTCTGCCTCTGTCCTGGGAATGTTGTCCAGGAGGGACCCTGCTGGTCTAGATCACTGTAAAGAAACCCAGGAATATGGGAGAAGGTGGCTTGGGGGCTGAAGGGAGGAGAGTCCAGTAAGTGAGAAGCACATTGCAATAGAGATTGGACACTATGAATTCATAAATGGTTACTAATCGTTAAGAACCACTTAACGATTCTTCATCAGTTACTAGTTATTGGTTAATAACTACACTTACTGATCTGTCCCTAAATTAATAAGAGCCCTCAGAAAATCCAAAAGCAGAATATGAGGCAAATAGCTCTTTATCGTGTCCGACTATCTTCTATCAAATTCCTGAATCGCAAACTTGGCAATATGTGGGCTAAATGGAACAGGCTATAGTTGCTTTTATTTTTATATTTAAATTTAATTTAAATGCCTTTAGGATAGTATCTTTCCAATTCATTCTAGTCCCTGATACTCCTTAATGACTTAGTCTCAGTGTTTTCAGGCCTGGAAATTGCACTCATGGACGGCAAAAGCACTAATGTTTACAAATATTACTATAAAAGTATCATGGTTCAATACAATTCTAACTATTTTACATAATTTTCCTTATTGCAATCAACTACATCCAGAATTTATTACAGCTTTATTGCAAGAGAATCCCATGAAAAAGTTAGTTTTCAAGTTCCTTTTTGTGCCATTAGAAACAATAGTAATACCAAGTTTTAAAGCTCCTATTTCTCAAACTCTGGTCACCACTATGTTCTGTGAAAAACTTCCAAAATCTTGAATTTTTCTTCAGCCGTAGGGCCTACAATAGACTTCTGACTAAAATTTTAGTAGTCACCTGACAGACATTGTATTTATCTTCGCACATATCTCTACAAGGCTATATTTGTGTACTTTGGCGCTTTTTTTTTCCCTACAACAGCACTCCATTGCCGACGGGCAGTTCATAGGTCATTATGGACCCCAGACGTGCTCCTGCTGCACTTTTATGTACTTTCAGGAGATCAGTGGTTCTGTGTGTGTCCAGGTACATTCTCAGTTTCCTCTGAAAGGAATCTGCTAACAGCTGTTCTTTAGCATAAGTGCATTCTAAAGTAGTCACAGTACAAATGATGGCCGTATTATTGCAAATGAGATGAACTCCAAAACTCTTAGTAAGTTTATTTTGACTAAATTAATGCCAAATGAGATTTGAGATAGTTTTTCAGTTTGAAAGTTTTTAAAGAGAAAATATGACCACAAATTTTTCCTCATAGGTTCTAGTAGTTACTGTTCAAGGAATCGACACCTTCGGGTTAGCCATCACTGTGACTATTAGGATGTGTGACTCCTAACCTAATCCTAGACCCTAGGTTAACCCAGGATCTGGCAGGCAGATTCCCAAGCCAGTGGGGGTCTGCAAAGCTGAGCTGCTACAAATAGCTTTACCTTTCTAAATCTCAAGTGATCTCCAGGGGCTTCTGGGAAATTTGGGTCATAACCCTGCTGGTCAAATCTACTCCAGTCTAATGCTGCTAAGAACATCTACTTTGGGAGGAAAATCAAAGATCCAAAGACTGGTTGAAAAGTCTAAGGTAGGAATGATCTAAATTAATCCCATAGAAGTGAAATTTTGGTTGAGTGGCTCTGTACTCATTTTGTATTGCTGCAGAACAAATCACCACACATTTGGCAGCTTAAAACAACATCCATTCACTAGCTCACAGTTCTGTAGGCCTGAAGTCCAGGCATGGTCCAGCTGGGTTCTCTGCTCAGTGTTTCACATTCTAGGTGTCAGCTGCACTGAGATCTCATCTGAAAGCTCCATGAGGTCAATATTCACTTCTCAGCTCCCTTAGGTTGCTGGTAGAATTTATTTCCTGTGGCTGCATGACTGAGGTCCCTGTTTTCTTGTTGGCTGTCAGCTTGGCACTGCTCTTGGCTCCTAGAGACTCACTCAGGTCCTTACCATGTGGCCCCCTCCAGCTTCAAGCCAACAATGAACGATCTCCTGTCAAAACCTTTCTTACACTTCAAATCTCTTTTGCTGGGAAAAGTCCTGTCCTTTATAAGGGCTCACTTAATTAGGTCAGACTCACCCATGATAATCTCCTCTTCTTAAAATCAACTGATTTGCGACCTTAATTATATCTGCAAAATTCTTTCACAACAGCACCTAGACTAGCGTTAACCGAATAACTGAGAGAAGGTATGTGTGTACCAGGTGGTGGAAATCTTGAGTTCAATCAGGAGAGCAGAACTAGTAGGATATACAGATAGATGATTGATAGGTAGATAAATATAGATATGTCTATGTTTTAGTATCTATCCATCTATCTATCTGTGTGTCTGTCTGTCTATCTATCTATCTATCTATTACAACTAATTGGCTTACACACTCGTGGGGGTAGACTAAGCGAGTCCAAAATCTGTAGTCAGGAAGGAGTGATCACAGGAAAGCAAGAAACCATGGGTGTAAGCTAAAAGTGTCTACAGGCAGAACTTCTCTTTCAGGTCAGGGGGATCATGGGGAATGATGGGGATCAGGACATGCTACCTCCAAATACAGCATATTGAACATTTTAAGCTGGAGGAGTTTGAGAAAACAGCAGAAGCAGGAAGGTTGCTCTGACCGTCTTCCTACCCTTCTCCTCAGAAACAGTTCATAAAACCTTCTTGTGAGAGTTGCCCTCCCTATACCCAGAGGAATGGAGCATCCTTATCTCCAAAGACAAACAGATACCAAGAAGAATCTGAACAAAGAAGCCTTGCTAAGTTTCCCCCAGTTTAGTGCACTTATCTCATACCCTTTGACCTATCATATTTCTATATGGCTATCCACTTTTCATATAGCTAGCATAAAAACACTCAGGTTTAACTGTTTCTTCAGGTCTTCACTTCCTTATGAATGCTCTCATGCCATGTAAAACTTATATTAAATAAATTTGTAAGCTTTTCTCCTGTTAATGTCTTTCTTAGTTTAATTTTCAGACTTAGCCAGGGACCCTAAGAAGAGCAAGGAAAACTTTTTCCTTTCTGCATGAGTTCCCTACAACCAGTTGATTGAGGAGGAACAAAACTTGGCCCTGTTTAATAGATAGTTCTTGATATGTAGGCACCACCTGAAAGTGGACAGCTGCGGAACTATAGTACTTCTCTGGGACAGCCAAGAAAAATAATGGCGAAAGAAAACTTTTCCAAGTGGGCAGAACTTCCTTTGAGTGGTATACCTGGTTGATCATTTTGTCTGCAAGGAGAAATAGTCTATATTAATAGCATGAGTCTATATCAATTCATGGGCTGTGGCTAATGGTTTGGCTGGATGGTCATCAACTTGAAAGGATATGATTGGAAAGTTGATAAACAGAGGTCTGGGGGAAGAGTTATGTGAATAGACCTCTTTGGGTAAAAATCATGAATATTCATGTTCCATGTTAATGTTCACCAAAGGGTGACCTCAGTAGAGGAGAATTTTAAAAAATCAAGTGGCTAAGATGACCTGTTCAGTGGATTATGAGTCAGCCGCTTTGCCTAGCCATTCCTGTCAATGTCCAATGGGCTCTCTAATGAAGTGGCCATGGTGATTATGGCAGTTAATGGGATGGAGATTGTGCATAGGCTCAGCAACATTTACTTCCATTCACCAAGGCTGACCTGGCCTCAGCCACTGCTGAGTACCCAATCTGCCAGCAACACAGACCAACGCTGAGTCCTGATATGGCACCACTCACAGGGTGATCAGCCAGCTACCTGATGGCTGGTTGATTACCTTGAACTACTTTGCATGGAACAGACACTTGCTCTAGATATGAATTTGCCTTCCCAACTCACAAAGCACCTAGCTGTTGGCAGTTCTTTGCCTGGTGACATGACTCAAACCTTTATTACTGAAGGGTGTGGCCTATTCAGACCTGACTGAATTGAGCTTTTTTAGTTCTCCAGTGACTTTAATCACAGAACATGAGAATACTAAGAGAAACCCTGGAGGATCCCCTGTAGTACAGACATGCTCCTCATTATCCTCACTGTATAATAGCAGTCCAATTTCCTCTGAGTAGTCAGGATCAATCACCCCTGCCAGCACAGTAACCTCATCTGACATCATTGACTTTCAGAATGCCTTATACACTGTCAAGGTATTCCATACAGCATTGTTTCTTATCAATGAATTCATTTCACAGCAAATGAAATTCAGTAATGGGCCCAGGCTCCTGGAATTCACTGGTCTTATCATATTCCCCATCATCCTCAAGCAGCCACTTGATAGAATGGTAGAAGGGTCTTCTGAAGACTTAATTATGGCACCAACTGGGTGGCAATGCCTTGCAGGGCTGAGGCAATGTCCTCCAGAATGCAATATCTGCTCTAAACAATATCTAATATATGGTGCTATTTCTCCCATAATCAGGATTCACAGGCACATGAATCAAGGAGTGCAAACGGAAGCGGCTTCTCTCACTACTACCCCTAATGTTCCACTAGCAAAAGTTTTACTTCCCATGCTCATGATGTCAGGCCTTGCAGATCTAGAGGTCTTAGGTTCAAAGGAAGAAATCTTCCACTAGTGGACATAACAACTATTTCATTGAACTAGAATTTGAGACTTCCACCAGGCCATTTTGAGCTCCTCATACCTCTAAATTAATAAGCAAAACAGGAATTACTGTTCTGGCTGCATTGATTTGTTCTGACTGCCTGACTGCCAAGGGGAAACTGTCTTGCTACTACACAATGGGAGTAATGAGGAGCATGTCTAGCATACAGGCAATCCTCTAGGCATCTCTTATTATTCCCATGTCCTATGATTAAAGTCAATTGAAAATGAACACAACCCAATTCAGACAGGAGTGCTAATGGCCCACACTCTTCAGGAATGAAGGTTTGGGTCAACATACAGGGCAAAGAACCATGACCAGCTGTGGTGCTTGCTGAGGACAAAAGGAAAATGAAATGGGCAGTGGAAGACCAAGGCTGTAAATACCATCTCTGATCATGTGCTGAGGGGCAGAAATGAAGACTGCAAAAATTACGAGCATTCCCTCCTTATTTTGACATGAATATGTTTGTGTATATATTACGCAAGTATTTTTGAGTTTCTTCTCTCTTTTATCCTCTAATCATTTAACATGATAGATAACTTTATGATCCCAGTATTTAAGTTATAGAATATCAAAGGAGAACAGTGACTGTCACCCAAGGGCTTTGTATCCTCTTCTGGGGAAAGGATTAGCATGTTTTCAGATTTATGTGGGATAGTTGTATCATGAGAGGTGGAAATATGACTTTATCTTTATTTGGAGACTAAGTATGATCTAGAGAGATATGTGTGGGTGCCAAGCTGACAAAGGGTAGACTGTGATGGCTTTTTTGATGTGTCAACTTTGCTAGGCTTCATTCCCCACTTATTCAGTCTAACACTAATCTAGGTGTTGCTGGGAAGAAATTTTACAGATGTGATTAAATCTTTTAATCAGTTGACTTTAAGTAAGGGAAGTTATTTTAGGTAATCTGGATGAGACTGATTTAATCATTTGAAAGGACTTGAAATAGGGCTGAGGCTTGCTGGTGGGGTTGGGGTGGGGAGTGGCAGGTAGAGGGCAAACACAGACACAGACAGACAGAGAGAAGAAATTTCACCTGTGTACAATAGCTTCAGTTTGTGCCCCTAGGTTCCATGCTGCCTGCAGTTTACCCTTCCTGACTACCTTCCCTACAAATTCTGGATCTGCTTAGCTAGTATGCACAGTAACATAAGCCAATTCCTTGTAATAAATGAATAAATACATACACATAGATAGATGATATAGATATAGACACAGACATAGATATCTTACTGGTTTTGTTTTTCTAGTTGAACCCCAATTAATACAGGGGTCATCTTAGAATTCTGCCAACCATAGGTTTTGTGGAATGTCCCAAGACTCTGTAGCAATCAGTGGAATCAGAATTGGAAGACCCAGGCTTGAGGCTAGGAGCTGCCAATAAAAGCATCATAATCCTGGGAAAATCACTTCACCTCTCTAAATTTCACTTATCTCTTCTATCTTTCAAGGACCTACATTGCAGAGTGGTGAGCATCAGATGAGAAAAATAAATATGAAAGTTTCCTGTATATTTTAAATTACTATACCGATTTTCCTATTTTGATTAAGAATGCCTGCGTTGTTTGTGTTACTCTGCTTGTGGGCGATGACTAAAATGGAAGTCAGTGCGAATTTGGAGGAGGTCTCTGGCATGGGTGTGTGCTTCTTAAGAATGCTTTATATTGATTAACTGCTACCTTGGAGTTTAAAATACAAGACAAGAAACATTGATATCTGACCTTGTAGGGAGACAAAAGGTATGACAACTTTGAAATTGTTGGTGCAGAATTTTCATGATTTTTATTATATTTCATATTTGTTTTGCTTTCATAGTGTACATAATGCTATGTTAGTATAATGAGATCATCTATGAAAGAGGTAGGAATATATAATTAAAAAAAGAATCTCGTATTCCCACCACCAAGAGAAGCTACACAAAGAGGACTTTCCATTTCCTTCTATGTGAGATCACATTTTTCTGAGGAATTAAAAACTAACAGTCATGGACAATAAATGAGCAACAACACAACTACTGTTGAATTCTATTTCTAAACTCATTTCTAGAGTCTGTTATTGACCCAGAGAAGTTGAGTAGACCCACTCTGAGTGCCTACAACTAATGACTAACATTTGCTTGGCTCCTTAACAAGTCTAATTATGATATTATTCTGACGTCATTTTTAGGTGATTTTACTGTCATCCTTCAGCTGAGTTTCAATGTACAATGAAACAGTCCTTCAAACAATCCATCACATTCCTAATCAAATTTCTCATAGACTTGGTTTGCACAAATAACTTCCATTTTAGGTTTACTAGAACACAAAGAACTAAGAGCATGTGTTAAAAGTTTGAGTTCAGCTAAACCAGATGCTCTGTGACCTGGAATAAGTGTCTTAGTCTCTAAATTTTTAGCTGTAAATGTACAGGGTACCATTTTGATTTTAAGCATTATTTTGGGTATCGTTCCAAGGTTTCACCTTTATCATAGTTGACACTTAGAAGGCTCAAGCAAACAAATTTGTTGTAATTTACATTAAAATTTTATTTTGATTCCTAGAACAAAACTTTCCAAATCATTATCAGAATTATGTTCAGGAAGCATTATCCTTTTATTCCTACATATGTGTGGAATTTTAATTCAATGTTCACTCAAAGTCTTTGGGAACAGATAGAATACTCAGGAAAAATGATATATTCTCAAAAATTTGAACTAAATATGCTGCAGAAAAGTTCATTAATTTCTTAAGTGTGTTAGGGAATTGCTAACCAGGACAGGTCTTGTTAAGTTCATTCCCTTTTCTGAGATGTGTGAATGATTTTCAAATTATTGAATTATGACACAATACAGGACCCTATGTGGGAGACAGAGGTTGGTGACCATAGATGCAGGATTTCTGACATATATGAGAAAAATATCCAAGACCTAGAAATGAGAAAATAGGATCTCGAGGACATTCTACATCTGATCTAAAGACGAAAAGACACAGATTCTCTAGACTCTGACCCACATACACAACCCTTGAATAACTACCACACAATTTGCAGAAAGCCACAAACATTACATTTTAACAACTATGTTTGAAAATAATTTATGTAATATCTCTAAATGTTAGACTTCTGTGATTTATGTTTACTGTTTTTAGTTACTACGTTTACCAAAAATATGGATTCCTATAAGGATTTGGAGTGCCACTTAATTTAACTGACTAGAACTCTATATGACAATTTGGCATATAGGAACCTGAGTTACCATGTCTAAGTTACTTCTAATCCAAATATCAATTAGTTATGTTCATACTGTCTAGAGATCAAGATGAACTTAGTAAAATTAGTTTCATAATTTTTTTCAAAGTTAGTATAAAATATGTAATCAATCCACTTGGATATAATTTCAATAAACACATTTGAGAAGAAAAGTGACATATTGAATATTTAAAATCCATTAATTTAAAAAGCATAAAAGTACCATGATTTCATATATAACCAACTAATTGATAATAAGATTCATTCTTACAACAATACTGTTTCCTTAGGTGTATCAAGACAGTAGTACCATATGGAGACGTAAGATACTTAAATTTGTTTGCATAAAATGAGGGTTATAAGGATCTTTATTAAGTGACTGAAATACTCTAAACAGGACAGACTTTTCAGCTTCCTTCAAACATGTGTATCGAATTCAAGTTTACCATTTAACCACTAACTGTCTTACGATAAAAACCAGTGTGCTCTAACCACATCATTTAAAAGATTAAGAAATAGAAGGAAATAAATAGCAAAAGGGACAAAAATATGAAGGGTGAAGATTTTTAAAACTGACATAAAAGAACATTTCTGAAGAATCCTTAATTAAAAATGGAAAAGACCAATTTTCTTCAAATAAGGCAACAACTTTGAATCTTAGATGTTCTTCCCTCTTTCCAAATATAAACATGTCAGCAATCCTTGTGTATAGTTATAGTTGGTGTCAAATTCTATCAAATTCGAGATGAGACTTTGCCAGTTTGGGAGCTAAGGGAATATATTATCTCAGGCCACAAAGGGTTTCATAAAAACGTTGAAGGAAATGGAAATCCAACACTGCTTAAGAAAATCAGCAAATAAATTACAAAAACTGTCCATTTGCCTGTCCCTTTTAATCTTAATGTCGTATTCAAACTATTGGGCATGTAACTGAATATCTCAACTGTACCTGAAGAAATAATGGAGCGTGTCTCTGCAGTAAAACAGAACGGCACTAAACTGATGAGTTTAACCCAGCAGAAAGAGCGGCTGTAAACATGACAAATGCCTGCTATTGATTTCAGGTTTAATTACTCTGTGCAGCACTGACAAAGCCCATCAGATGTTGTTGTGAAGTGTAAATGGAACAGACTACACTTCACTGCCCATAGGAAACTGATGGTGTCTGCAGTTTGCATTGTTTACTTTATCCTCCGTAAACTTCAGCCTTGATCAAATTAACAAGTGCTACTAACCTCCAACAAACTACAATGCACTATGGTTTTACAGCAACAGCCTTGGAACAACAGTTCAGCAGCGTCTCATTGATAACAAATGTCAGTTCTAATGGCTGCTGGTGAACCCTACAGCCCAGGACCTGCAAGTCCTGACTCTGGGGCGGCCGGGATCTCTTTCTGCAGGTCTGATGTGAAGGGAATGGAAAGATGAGTCTTTACACTTCTCATCATTGCGGTGCCAATAAACAGCCGTACCACACAATCTTTCCCAAAGGCCTCCCAAATTACTTAGTTTCTGGCTTCCAATATTAGTTTTTCAAGAACATTTGTGAATAATTATGACTAACTTTAGGTTAATTGCTTTCTAGCTTTTCCCTCTCTCTTTTCAGATATACAAATTGTATCTTTTTTCATCCAATTCAATTCAACTTTTTGCAAGTAGTGATTTACTGAAAGATATTTCTGAAACTATGGAAAATTCATAATACTAGCAAAAGAGCATTTTCCTGAAGTGGGAGCTTATTGAATTGACCTATTATTTGCTTTTTTCTACAAAAGTTGGGTCAGAATTTGTTATATAATCAAAATATCAACTGAGTGCACTAAATGTTTACATATTCAAAGCTTGGTGCAAACAGATAAAACAATAAAATGTAATATCTATAAGCATTTGCCTTGGGTTCAGGATCTGCCAAAGTCAGATGTAGCTCTCTGAGACATCCTCCTTACCGGTGCCTTGGTTCATAGCTCCCCATCAGCTGAGCTCTCTTACCTCCACTTGCACACATTTGCTTGCTGCTGGTGGTGATGCTCGTGTTCAGCACCTACTGCCAGGATTTTTTCCTGTTCTTAGCAATGCCTAGCACAGTGGTGAGCATCTATTTCCCAGTTTATATGCCCAGGCTGGCAGACCTCAATTTTTCATCCTATATTTATAATCTACAGAATCACTGCAATCTCTCATTTTGTCCTGGATCTTGCATAATATAGTGAACTTCAGATCAGAATAAAACTAGGAGTTATGTCATATAAGGGATATTTAAAATAAATGATAAAACAATATTTGACATCAATCAAGCAAAATTTTTAATAAATACTGGATTTCTAGCGGAAGAAAGACAATGCAATCACTAATTACTTAATTGGTTTTAAAGGATGGTTTGACAATAATAAAAGAATGTTGACTATAATCAAAAAATACCTAAATTACCCCATATGTGTCTGATCATTTATTAAAAAATTAAGTGATGGAAATTCTTTTCCTAAAAATGTCTTATGTCCTTAAGTTAAAGAAAACTACAGAGTCCATCCATTTATTTGAAAATATTTATTGAGTGCCTCCTCTGGCTGCTAGATGCTGGTTATCCAGTGGTGAAGAAAATAGATCTTACCTCCAGTGGGAAAAAAATAAAAATAAATTACTCAAATAATTGTATAGTTGGTATTGCAATGAGTGCTATGGAGGAAAGCTGAAAGAAACAACAGGAACCTGAAGAAAGGCACTTGCTTTAGACCAAGAGGCTGGGAAGCCTTCTCTGAGTGCATGGCGTGAAAGCAGAGATTTGAGGCTGAGTTGGAGGTACCTAGGAGAGGGAGTGGCATGCACGAAAGCTCTGAGGTGAGAGCCTGACACAGCTGAGGAGCTGAAGGAGCTTAATGTGCCTGGAGTCCAGTGAACAAGATAGGTAATGGTCTACGATATGGATGGGGAGGTGGGCAGTGGCTGGGTCAGACAGACCACGGTAAGAATTTTAGATTCCATGCCATGAGGAGCCCAAGGAAACCACTGAAGGTTCAGCACCAAAGGATCAGGTAGGAATTTTTTGTTTTCTTAAGTTTTCTTTTTGGCTTAAGTTTGAGCAGATTGCTTTGTAAGGAATAGCTCCAGGTCTACAGGAGATGAGTGTGGATGCAGCATCCAGCTAGGAGGCTAACGTGATGGTTCAAGGGAATGATGATAGTGGCTTGGTTTGGATGGTGGCTGTAGAGAGGGACAGAGTCCAGATGGTGCTGACCGGAAGTCAGAATATTGACAAATAGACTCTCCTTCTAGGCACGGTTTATAATACATATATGTAAATAATATTTAGTGTATACCTTTACTATATATTTAGCTTATATTTAATTTAATATATATTGAATATTTAATATATCTAATATGTGTATATATACTAAAAGTGTTTTTATTTTAGATTTCTTTACCTCTACATGTTGAAATCTTCCTTTCCAGTTATTTAAAAAGTAATGCTTCTGGATATTTGTTCATCTGAATATATGGATTCTCTGTGGGCTCCTTAAATATCAGTTGAGATCTCTCTCATAGTGACACTATGAATGGTAGTATATATATATATATTTTTTTTTTGCTGAAGAAGATTGTCCCGAGCTAACATCTGTTGCCAATCTTCCTCTATTTTGAATGTGGGTTGCCACCACAGCATGGCTGCCAATGAGTGGTGTAGGTCTGTGCCTGGGAACCAAACCCGGGCTGCCGAAGTGGAGTGCACCGAACTTAACCACTAGGCCAGACCCAGATGGCAGTATATCTAAGCAGCATTAAAGATTCTGGTTTAGTTAACATTATGCTATCTGTTTCAATGCAGAAGCATTTCTAGATTTTATTCTTAAAGACCAAATCCCCACAATAGCTTGATGTTTTTAACTGATTACTTTCCTTTTTTCATGGTAGAGAGAAAAATAAAATCTCTGATGCGGTCTACAAATTTAGTAGTCAAGGTTGGGGAGGACGCCTCCTAAACCACCCTATTTCCTTTAAATATGGTTTGATCTGCTCTCAGTCACCAGCAATGGAAGAAGCGCTTGGAGGAGAGGAACTAAGGCCCACAGAGATATCCTGAGGCAAAGCGGAGGCGCTACAGGGCATTTCTAAAAGGTGCCCTCCCGTCTCCACCATGGATGAAAATAGGGCAATCATAAATTCCAAGCCAACTCAGATTGATTTAGAGAAAATGTCCAGGTCTGGAATCCAGTTCCCTTTAAGTCTATTCCAAACTTAACATGAGAGGATGTGGTTTCAGTTTCTGAAGGTAAATAGGAAAGGAGTTTCTGCTTCTCTTAGCAAACCATTCTTACGAATTTACCCCATTCCTTTCAGTTATTACACAAACAGCATCTCGTCTAGACTTTGAAATTGTTGATCCTTGGCATTATAAGTGAGAGAAAATAAATGATTGCTAAAATAGTAAAACCATATGCCCCACTTTATAAATTTATAATGCTTTCTAATTAATTAGTAAACACCTGTGAACTGAATTAATCTATCAAAGATCTGCAGATCTCATAGAGAAAATGAAAAGAATTGAAGGTCAAATTATACAATGATTTGCAGGAAACCTAGAAGAATCTTACCCAACAGGTAAAAATTTCTTGATGAAAGCATCAATCATTCTCTCAAAAATACTGAGCACCTACTAAGTGGAAAGCCCTGAACTAGGTGGGTGTCACTAGGACATCAGGGTATAGGAATGAATCAAGACTCCCATCCTCATTTAGCTTATGTAGCATACTTGACACATTAATGCAAAATTGCCCTTTTATTTAATTACTTAACATGGGATGGAGATGTCCATGACTGTGATCGAATAGAAGGTAGTCTCCAATGCAGCCTGGGAGGCTATGATCTCTCTATGGAGAAAATCAGTGACTAAGTTCTGCTCTGCACCAGGGCCTGCATCACATAATCTGTCACTGTCCGAATACAATTTTCTTTTTTTGTAAATGAGTCAGTCACAAACCTCTGATTGCGCCATTTCAAATGCAAATAATTCTGTTCCAACTGCCTCTTTAGATTAGCTAAATGAAGTCATCAGTAACCAAAATTGGAGAAAATCTTAACACAACTGCCGTAAACAACTTTTAAAGTTTTATATCCCATAAGAATGAAGCTGTTATGAGATAGTTAAGATTCATTAGAGATACCCAACCTTGATATGACTCATATTCAAAAACAATAATCCTTTCCCCCATAACCAATAGTGGCCAGAACAAATTATAATCAAAGATAGATTTCTTGGAGGGTGATGATACCATTAGATTTAAGGAATTAAAAATACATGAAACTTTTGAGTTAATGAACAGGGTCCTTAACTGCTCATTTAATTCAAACAGCTGTTTGTTAATGCCCTAAGCAGTGTCATAAACTGTGAAAATACTGTTGAGTGCAAGACACTAGTTAATGTTATAAAGCAACACATGCTCTAATATTAAAAGGATTTAATGGGATTAATAGAGAATAAAACATTAACTCCCTATTATGATGTTTTAGAACCCAAGGGCAAATTCTGGCTAAAAAGGACTCTGGTTCTAAAACCACAAAAAGTAAACTCCAGCACTGTACAGCAAATCATGGCAATTTTATGCCCTTGAAAAAACGTGGAACCCTGATAAGATCACATCTGTTCCAATCACATACTGGATAAAATCACTGTTTACTAAAGTCCTAAATAACTAAAAATGTGGAACCCCAACAGGATCCCATCTGTTAATGCTACAACTTGGATATGGTCCCATTAGAAAAATTCCATATAATAATGTTCCAGCATAAAATAGTGAAGAATTTGGATTTCATTTCATCAGTTTTGTCTATAGACTTATATACTGATTTTCTGCAAATATATCATTATGTGATCTATAATGCATTTTTCTTATGGGTTAGTTGCTATAATTTCACGAGATGAGACAAAAACTGATTTGAAATAATAAATTTCAGTCTTCTTATGAATTTCAGGAATTTTAGTCAATTTCTGCTCATTATTTCATTCTTTACATTGCATTACAGAGTATTTTCATAGCATAATTATTATAATATAAATAAGTTTATAACATAAATCATACTATAAAATTTATAGCAATGTCCTTTTTTGAGACTTTTGCTATTTTCAAGAACATGAGGATTTTTAATTCTGGATTAAATAGATGACTTCATAACGTACAGAGAAATGCTTTCATATTTAGTAGTCTCTTGGCAGTGTCATACTTAACTAAAGCATAGCTAAATTTAATTTTAGGGGCTGGCCCCGTGGCCAAGTGGTTAAGTTCGCGCGCTCCGCTGCAGGCGGCCCAGTGTTTCGTTGGTTCAAATCCTGGGCGCGGACATGGCACTGCTCATCAAACCACTTTGAGGCAGCGTCCCACATGCCACAACTAGAAGGACCCACAACGAAGAATATACAACTATGTACCAGGGAGCTTTGGGGAGAAAAAGGAAAAAAATAAAATCTTAAAAAAAAAATTAATTTTAGACTTGTGTTAAGACAGTTATAAATTTAATTGTACAGTTATTATTGAAGAATGAGAATTGGTGGATTACAAGAAAAAGTTATAATAGTTTTGATAAAGTTGATGAGATTAAATAATTTAAAATGTCTGTAAAAATATAGCAGACTGTAATTCTGGGAATATACTCCATCTTTTAACAATTGTAATATTTCAGTTTTCTTAGATAGCTATGAAAATGGAGCTTTCTGGATTTTTGTTATAAGCAAACATTAAAATATTTTTTTGCCACCATTTTATTGCAACCTTATCATGTGCTAGGTACTGTGGTAAATCATTATAAATATACTTTAATTTAATCCTCACCAAAAAATCCATGAATACATAGTATTGTTATACACATTTTGTAGATGAGAAAACTGAGCCTTAGAGAAGTAAATTCCCAGGATTAAATTCTTAGGATTAAAAACCAACAGCGTCTGGTTCCAAAACTCACGTTCATACTCACTGCATTGCATTGCACTGCCCCTGCAGGCATCCTTATTGCACAGAATATGAAAAAATTAAGATTAATAAACATCAGCAAGTTATTTAATAACCATAGCTGAGATTAATGTAAATGTGTTAGCTGAGTCTGAAAAATTCTACTTGCAAAAAACACATTAACTTCCTCTTAGGGGCTTCTTATTGGACAAGTGGATGCCCTAGGTAAGTTAATATTTTGTTCCTCTTTTAAGCCATTTCCCAGATGAATTGTATGCTTCCTTTTGTTGGACAAAAAGGAAGCATACAATTCATCAAAATTTTCCTTTGCCCTGGCCGCGAGCAAATTTGAAGCTAAATTTATTTAAATATTTATTCAACATTGATTTAGCTGGGATGAGGAATGCATCAGCAGTAAGGAAGCTTGCTTTATCTCCACTTCAGCTTGCTACATCCTTTGGTAGATGGAATTAAAATTAGTCTATTATGTAAGGAGTTGAGTGTGGAGCTCCGAGCTAATGGGAGCCATATTTCCAAATTATTCCATTGATGTTTTATTGAATGGCATTTTAATGTTTGAATTCATGATGATTAATTTTCTATTTGAAAATATTCAAGAGAAAGTTGTAAAGGTCATTTAAACTATTGATTACTGTAGGTTCTCTCAACGTCATTCCTATATTAAATCAGTCTTCTATGTTGCAGCACAAATTATATTAACATAATTTCTTGCATTTATAACTTCACTAACTAGAAAAAAAGTTCCACTTAAAAATATTTGAAGATGTGTTAATTTTGAAGCCACCAAAAGAAACAATGGGAAAAAAAATATCACGTCTAAAGAAAACCATGAAAGTAACAAAATTCAGAGCAACTACAGTAGTAATTGCAAAATTAAAGTGGGGATACTACTCTTTCATGGAAAAATAATTTTATTAGAAGTATATCCTTGACTGTTGTATAGGCTAATATAATTATCTTAGAAATACAAAGATAATAATTTCCAAAATAATAATTAGTCATGGTCCTTTATCTTAAATAATATACTAATTCACCTCCATGATATATTTCTTATAGAATTTAAATATTCAGAAAATATTTGTTGCAGTAGATTGTTTTAGAGAAATGAATTTCAACTTGGTAGGCTTTTACTAGCTGTAGAATCTTGGAAGAGTTATTTAACTTCATTGAGCCTCTGTTTCCTTAGCTATAAATGAGAATATAACATGAAACCACATTGGACTAAGTGATATAGCCATTACAAATGACAAACCACTAAATATAGTGCCTGGCCCAAGTCAGGCCCTTTACAAATACCACCTTTCTCAATTTATATTTCTAGATACATTCTGTGCTTACTTTTCGAGCAAAGAGAATAACACAATTCTTCACTTTTTCTTCTTTGTCAAGGTTGCCACAATATTCAATGCTAAATTTGTTTTTTACGTGGCTATTCACATTTTGAGGACATTTTTCTCCTTTTTGGAATTGCTTCTGGTCTCATTTTCTGAATGACAATTTTAAGCGCCTGGATCTCATCTATGGCTTGCTTAAATTGTCTCTAATGGGTTTATGAAAATGTTAGGGGGGTTTATAGATGGGTAAAGCAGTTGGATTTTTATTGAATTATTCTGTTATAAATTGTTTTCTGTGGAAACATCTCCAAAACTAAAAAATAAATAAAATTTAAGGTGAAATTAATTTGCTATACGTCCCATTTGGAATGTTTGAATTACAGACAACTTTTCAACAATGTCCTTGTATACTTTCAGGGGGAAGACGCACTGTTGAAAGTAAGTTCATTGGTTCATTATTAATTAGTCCTTTATTTAATTGACAAGCATCTATTTCTTAAGATGTCTTCTTTAGCTAATCAAACATATCAGATATTTTAAAAAATAGTTTCAAATATTTGAAATAATTCAAGACTATTTGCACATGTAAAATCACCCATAGTTAAAATTATGGCTATTTATTAGTAAATCTAAAAAGATAAAAAAGATCAGTAATTTATTTCTTTAAAAGCAGCATTCACGAAAAAAGTGTGAGCTTTTCTTTCAGTTAGAAAAAGGTACTTTCCTCTCAATAAATAGTATCTATTTCTTTCTCTTTATTGTTAAGAACAGCAAACACAATTTTTCTAAATAGTGTTAATAATATACCATTAACAGAGCAATTCTACAAATAAAACTACAAATTGTATGTAAACAGTGGTGGCTTGCTGGAAAAATGCTTTCATGCTTTACTGTCCTATTTCTCTCATTGCCAATTCTAATTTGTAATGATGATGTAGTAATGTAGCAGAATTAAAATAAGGAAGAAAAGTTTGCAACAGATTTCAATTCCCTAACCCTAAAAGTTGTTAAAGGCACTTTAATTTCGTAAAGCAAAAGAGACAATTGTATACGAGATTCTATTTTAAGTATAACCTTATTAAAAAATAAAAACAACATTAAAGAAACCTATTCTCCATTTGGAGCAAGTGGAATTTATGTTCGTAACTCCAATTAACTCTAATGGGAGTTACATGAATAAATCTCAAAAGCACTGAGAAGAAAGGAGTTTTGCTATTATGGGGAATTCAGAGAGAGAGCCGAGATATGATTTCACTTGAACTGTTGAAATGTCATTGAAAACATGTGTGAAAATTGGTCAATAAGCAGAAAAATATTTTAAGTTTTGATACGATGAATTTGTATGTCATCAGAATCGAATATATGGAAAACTATTAACTTTTTAATAGAATTTGTAAAGAAGTTTATATATTTTTTCTGATTCTAGTTTGAATTGAGAAATGAAGCCAGGTTTAAGAAAAATATGTAAATTTGATTACCCCAACTCTTAGTGTCCTCTACAAAACCTAGGTTTTGTAGAAAGGAAATAATCTTTCTGATTATTGTAAACATAGCTGTCTCTTAGGGCCTGTTGTGATATACGCTTTAACTTTTTTCTAAATTGAAAGTCTTTTTTAAATCAATTTCCACAATAAGCATGTGAGCTATCTGTGATTACTTAACAAATTTTAAATATTTCAGTGATTGACGAGTCTATTAACAACATTCCCAAATTCCTCATGTGAGCTCTGTAGATGTCTCTCCAAGTCTTTGGACCCCTAATCCTAGGGTCTGAGAAGCCACACTACATAGGGTCCCTTGTAGGGCCCATTTCAATATGTGCCTATTTATGACCGTCAGCTTTTAAACCAGTCATTAAAAATCTACATCCTTAATTATCTCAAAATTTTGAGAAGGTTTCCTGTAATGATCAGAAGATATTAATTCACTACTACTGGAATAAAAAATAAATAGATACATAGTGAAATATATCAACAGCTTCAAAATTTTGAAATATTTCTGAAAAAGAGTAGTCTATATGATGCAGGCAAAGATGAAAATTTTAAGTATGCTGAAATGGTGATGATTTTGCCTCTGTTAGATTCTCGTTAGACTTGAGTCAACCAACTCTGCACGCAATTGAAAAAGAAGAGAACAAAATGAAAGAACACATACAAAATGCTAGAAACTCATAGATTGAAGTTTGCATCTGAAAGACGTTATAATGAAGGATTTTATAATAATTTTAGATCTCTACAAATAGGCTTCTTAGAACACGTAAATCCCCTCTTTGTATTTATTTCCATTCTACGTACATGTACAGTTTCAAGAAAATATTCATAATACATTTAGGGAGTGCCTTAAATGTGTTATGAAAGTTCATAGTCCAGGGTTAGGATAACTGAAAAAGGCTTTACCAAAATATTGTGTCCAACATCTGCTTAGATCTCAGGCTTGTTTCAACATATGACTGTTTACAACTGGCAGGTTTTAAAACAGTAATTGCAAGCTTGCATGCTTAATTATCTCAAGTGTTTTGAGAAATTTTCCAATAATGATCAGAAAATTTTAATGCAATTGAGAAATATTAATGGTAGCTACAAAATGTTAGCTACTAGCAACTGAGATGTGTAATTTATTCTATCCACATATAAGGGTTACATTTTCATAGCTGAGTTTTAAGAACATGGCCACTGACTTCAAAACAAGATTCAGATTTTTGAATACCTTATTAGAAACAACCAGAACATCCCTTGCTTGCCCTCCTTCACTCTTTTCCTCCCCCCTTCCTTCTTCCCTCCCTCCTTTCCTTTCTTCCTTTTTTCCTTCCTTCCCTTCTTCCTCTCTCTCTTCTTCCTTTCTTCTAATATTTTTTAAGCTGCTAATAAGTGTTAGATTCCATGCTAAAGTTCAGGATAAGAACTTGCTCCTAATATAGTATACATGTAAAACATTGAGTTTTCACACCTGTTTCTCTTTCATTAGCAAGAAAGAAGACACTAGCATGGTCAGACAAATGAAATCTTCTTGGTGGCAAGACAAAGAGAAAGTGCTAATTTTCAAAAATGAACAAAATATGTTATACATTTCTGCTCTTCATAATTTGTTAATCCAGTATTTCATAACGCCTAAAACTAAATTGTCATTCTATTAAAATCTAATAAAAGATGGAGAGAGATTGCAGGAAAAAATGAAATTAAAATGATTTTTTTATTATTAGAATATTTTCCAGTTTCCTCTAAAATGCTGAATATTGAAATGATAATTTTTGCCAAAATAATATAGAAATGTAAATTGAAGCTAAGATGAAGGGCAAGATATTTAAAATATTCATTAATTTTGTCACTAATAATGAAGAAGTGTCCTTTAGATTTATTGCTGTAGTAAAAGTTAAATTTGGAAAGGGCACTTTACATAGGTGTGTTAAATTTCAAATTTTTATTGTCATTGAAAAAAGTAATGGTCAATGTATTGGTAAATAAATACATAAAGCTTAGTAGGAACAATTGCGAGGCATACATAAAATACTTTCACACTTTATAATAAAGCATAAACACACAAATTAGAAACTGATTGTTTAATTTTTAAATATCATGGAGAAGCATATCAAAAATCTAATCTAGTAGTAGACATTAAAAAAAAACCTTCCCCAGATTTTGCTGATGCAAAAATAATTTTCATCCCAGAATTAAGTAGAATTACATGGAAATATGTACAATTAAAAGAAAAAAATAAAAATCACAAAGTGATAACCATCTGTATGTGACCTAGCCTATTTCTTTAATGGGACAACTTTCATCTTTCAGATATATGGTACCTCTTTGGATGTACATTTCTTTGATTGCTTGGGCAATCTCACCAATGCTATCAAATGAGCCTGTTTTGAACTTTGCATGATTCACATTTTTAATTTGCCTAATTTTGACCATATTTGAAGATCCCATCCAGCTTGCTAACAGGAGGAGTAGGGCACTATCACAACATTCACCCTGGGTGATAGATTGGCTCTTGGTTTGCTCTATTAGTTTTCCCACACCCCTCTTCTGGTAAAAGATCTTGACTCTTGTCCACCGAGGTGAATTTGTGACCAAATGCAATTGATATTAGTTGCTTATTTCATAGAAAAGTTGAAAGATCTTTTCAGAATTCATTCATCAGTCTGTACAAATGATCCAAAAAATATCTAGCAAACAAGACCTATACATATTCAGAAAACTCACTGTGAGCAAGGGGAAAATCTGATCCTTGGCTGTCATCTGGGAAAGGAAGTTCAAGGCAGAGTCTGACCCAGCCTCTTTGGGACCGCCAGCAGGCAGATGGTGGATAACTGTGTAGTGCTTAAACTACAAGAGCTGAGAAGCCAGAGAACTGAACACGGGCTGCCTCTGCCCACTGTGGTGTGGAAGAAATGTAGCTGGACTTAACACTGTAAAGAGACACGTCCTCCTTCTCCCCATACACTTTGGAAAACTACTACAAGACTAGCAGATCGTCCACCCAGGAGTACTGGTGACTGCCATGATCACTACAGATGTGCAATACGTCTACTCCTGACTTCACGGGCACTTATTTCCTGTAACAACACTATGAGGAAGCAGAAGCATCAGAAAACTCTCCAAGGGACCAATCAGATTTCTAATTTTCTCTCTGCAGGGTGAGAATAACTAGAGTTGATCCCTTGGCCTGGGTAATAGCCCTTTGGTTGGTAAGAGCGGGGGGAGGGTGGTCACTATGGGCTTTAGCAATAGAGCAAGAGGAGCACTAGAGACAAGAATAATATGTGTGTAGCTTACAGGACAAGGCTTGGGGCTCATTGAATTTGACTTGTTAAAAGAAATGAAAGCTCATTTTGGAAACGAGACAAAATTTCAAGTTCAGTAAAATTTCTTCTTATGTTTTTACTTTAGTGCTATCCTACTTTTCTAAAAATATTCTCAATGGACTTAGACACATGTTGTTAAAGAAGTGTTTACACTCTATTTCATATAAACCATTGTAGAACAGTCAAGAGACAAATGATGAAATTTAATCAACGTATAAAGAAACTATACTGATTATTTATTCATTTAATATATATTTCTTGTATATATTATACATATATATTATACAACAAGCTATCTTTTAGGCATTGAGGCTGAAGCAGTGAGCAAACAGACAATATCTCTGATCCTATATTTGTAACTTAAGACACATAATTAATGTGCTTTTGTGTGGGGCCATTTGAATTAGAGAGTTAGAGAGTGGGAGTGAGAGAGAGCCAGAGAGAGGGAGAAAAAGAAAAAGAAGATCAATTTTGAAATATCCTCACTTCTATTACAATATAAAAATGATAAAATAAATTAAAATGTTAACATCTCAATGGAATAGATTTCATTAACTCATCCAGTTCATTAAGGAACATTCACTGAGCATCTTTATGCAAAGTCATTATTATGCACAAACATTTTTTTAAAAGTAAATCATATATTAGGTTTCTACAATTTCAACTCTTTTCATAAAATACAGTTTAGGTAAAATAGATGACTTTATAAGGAATCAAGTAAAAATATTATTATATTATTATATTGATATTAACACTAATGTAAACTTTTATTGGTTTTAAACTTTTATTTTAGCATTTGTGTAAGGCACATCATTATAAATGCCTACTACTATTAATTCCACTTCTTGAAGAGAATTTCATCTATTTGAACTGATGTTTGTTCTACGTACACAAAAATTCAAAAACTTTCCATATTTTAACTAGGTAACTTTGTTTTATTTTCTATTTATACTTCATAAATCCATTATAAACTCATCTGGAAAAGCAATTATTTCCAGGCATCAACTAATTTACTAGACTTCCTTCTCAATGGATATGTGGTTTCTACTTTAGACAACCAATTTCCATAGCAAATCAGGTGGATTTAGTTTCTGCATCCCTGTTTATACATAAGCTAAATGAAGGATGTTACAGATGTAGCTATTGGCCAAATAGAAGGTGTAAGACTTGGGAGTCACAATCACACGGGCAATTAGTGGAAGCTAGGTCCAGAGTATTTCCTTCCAAGTCTTTTCCCCTACAGGAGGCTACAATCGAACAGCTCAGGAATTCAATAAAGTAATGGGAAGTGGAAAAGGTGTACATCTAGAATCTAGTCTTTAGCCATTTGCTTTTTTGCACAAATCACTCAATGTCAAGGTATTTGAAGTTGTGCATCTATGATATGAAAATAATACTACTTAGCCTGATCTCACATGAGTTCAAATGGGAAAATTTATGTGAAATGTATAAAGCTATTGTCATCTACATTAACCAAGCATTACTAATAAGTGTGAAACTTTGCTATATGAATGCTATGCTATGCTAACATCCTAAACTTCCGAAAGATACCCAGTTGCTGAAGATCAGTTATTCAGTTCTTTGAGTGTCAGCTACTTATTAATCTTTATCTGCAGCTACATGAGAAAATACAGGAGAACTCCTTATTTGTTTTGCAAATTACAAATAGCACCTATGTTTTCTTTGCATTGAAAGACATAGGAAAGAGTAAAGAGAATTAGATGAAAAGTTTGACAGAGGTATCCTTACCATGCTAGCAACATAAAAAGCCCCAAAGGTAACTTACTGAATATGATATTCATATATATATATATATATATATATACACATGGGTATATGTATTTATGTTTATATGTCTCTCTATATGTGTATCTATATGAAATATTCAGTATTTGATACTATATTAAAAGAAAAAGTTTTGATGAAGTCATTCAGACTAGCCTCCACTCAACTAACTTCTTTCATGTTAAAGCCAAAATACAGAAAATATATAAATCAAAAATAGCATGTTTTATTCAAACTTTCCCAATGACTTATGTAGATTCAAACTGATTTTCTTACATACCAAATAATTGATTTACTCAAAATCACAAGGCTCTGGAAGGAAGAAAGTCTTTATCTCTCTATACAGCTAGTATCTGTCTGATCACCTACATATATGAATAATTAATTCTTTAGAAATATATGTCACCATTTTTCTGGATAAAAGAAAAATTTCATATTTAATATTCAAGAACATTTATTTTTATAAATAATCTCTCATTGGTCTTCAGGTAATGTATACTCATATATTTTTAATGGAGAATTTAAAGTAATATAATCATAATATCAATATATTGTTGGTAACTTTTCTTCAATTATTTCTGAAATATTACTGAAATTACATAAAAATGCAAACTCTTCAATGAGGTATCAACATAATATATGATTAAAACACATAAGTCAAATAAAACTTAAAATTGGTAGATATGTACAAGTCTAAGAAAATGATGGAATTCTAGAGAATATCTTTTTGGAATTTATATGGTATGTGTAAAGAAAAATTTTAACTCTGAGGGTTAAAAAAGTCCATACTAATGGTAATGATTAATGGTTCTTTTATTTATTGATAACATCTTATATTAGAAAGCTTCAGATTATTGTGTTTTAAATATAGCAACAAGAATATGAAAATGAAACTAGGAAATATTTACAGATGGAATTTGTAAGTTCCATGAAAGATAACAAAAATCCATTTTTTGATTTATTTATGAACCTCAAAAACCATGCAAATTAACTGCTTTTAATTAACCATCTTCAAGATGGTGAATTTTTTAAGTGAAAACTCACGTTCATCAAAAAGTGTTTTCTATTCATATAATCAATAGTATTCAACAGGGAATAAAGATAAAACTTTCATATCTTGAGAATTATCATTTCAATGCTATAGAATTTGATAAGGCCATGAAATAGCATTGGATTCAGTCTGCTCTAAAAACCTAGATACCTTCCTGAGATGTCTTTTACCGATACCGTTATCTAAACCTCTTCTTAGCATTAAAAACAAGGCCCTTTAGGGCCAGCCCCAGTGGCCTAGTGGTTAAGTTTCATACACTTTGATTTGGAGGCCCAGGTTGGGTTCTGGGCCCCAACCTACGCCACTCTGTTAGCAGCCACGCTGTGGAGGTGGCTCACATTAAAAAAAAAAGAAAAAAGGAAGATTGGCAACAGATGTTAGATTGGGGTGGATCTTCCTCAGAAACACAACAAAACAAGGTCCTTTATGTATGTGTATCATCTGTCAACTCTTACTGCAATTGTACACATCCTGCAGGACAAACTGCTCTTTCTACAAGTACTATCCTCTAGCAGACTTCTGAAAGATGCTCTCTCTGAACTGCTCTGTGGAGGCAAAGAGAACTCTGAATAACCCTCAACAGATTAAGGTAAGAAAAGATTATCTTCCAGCCATTAAGACTGGATTGCTTATATAAATTTAAGCACAAAGTATATTTTCAATGCTCAAAACCACATCTTTCACTTAAAAGAATTTCCACGGGAGAATTCTGCCTATATACTTATTTTGATATCCATATGCATGCCTCTGTTTGCAGAAAGTTGACAGAGAGGGACCTCTGATGTTATAAAAGCCTCAACACTCTGTACATGTTATATAGTTCAGGCTACTCTTTGTATAGAACTGGGGGCTTGAATGCTAAGAATCTGCTGAAGCAAAGGACTCTTTGGATAGGATTATCAGTGAAAGTTTTCAGAGGAATAACATTTAAACTGATACCTGAATGACAAAAACAAGTGAGTCATGTAAACATGAGAGGGAAGCGGGATTCTGGCAGGGGGACACGGGAGTTCAAAGACCATTAGGAAACAAGGAGATTGGAGAGTTCACAACACAGAAGCCAACATGGCTGAGCAAGGTGGGTAAGTGGCAGAGTGATATGGGATAAAATCAGAGAGGTAAGAAAAGATCACGTGTGACTTTGCATGTCAAGGCGATACATTTAGATTTTATTTTGAGGGACACAGAAGGCATGAGAGGCTTTAAACAATGGCATGACCTGGTTTACATTTTTAAAAAGACCTCAGCTTTGTGGAGAATTGATTACAGAGGCAGGCACCAATGAAAATGGGGTCTAGATTGGCAGTAGAGGAGAGCTGCTTGATTGATGAAATGGGCTTGCACACACCTGTTGTGGTTCAGAAATGTTAATTTCCTTAAAATGCATAAATTTTAAATAACTATGTCCTTTTATGGTTTTTATTTTAGTTAATAGATATTAAAAATGCAGACACTACTATGTTGGGGCTTTTCAACTTTTGAGTTAGAGAAGGGCCCCTCAGCCTTATGAGGACTAAGACTCATTGGCATTCGTCCCAGAAAGTCTCAGTCCTCTCTCATGGAGAAGGTGACATAGAGGCCTCAGCTTCCCAGTCCTTCCCTCAGAGCCTCCTCCAGTAATACCAGTAAGACACATACCCTACCTGAAGGAGTGCTTTAGTGGCTTAGGGAAATAGTGAATTAAGCACAAAAGGAAACTACGGTACGCAACGAGGGACCCAATGAGGAGCATGAGCAATAACTAATCTAGAAGATAAATTTATAAAAATAATCTTTATTTAGCATTTATTATACATTAAGTGCTATGTTAAGGGCATTATTTCATTTAATGTATGCCTTAAATTTGAAACACGAGAAATTTAAGACTCATAGAAGTTAAATAACTTGGGCAAGTTTACAGCAATAGTGAGTATTTTAATTCAAACCCAGATCTGTCTGACCCCAAAGCTCCTCTTTCAATCACTATATTACACGAATTTTCAAAGGAAGGAGTAGTTGCTTTGAGGGGTTATAGTCAAGGAAGTCTTCAGCAGGAGGTAGTGAAGGGTTAGGATTTTCAGAGACAAGAAAACCAAGGCAGGACATTATGGAAAAGAGAAAGGCATGAGGGATGGAAGGTGTGAAAGCACGTAGAGGGGCAGACACGGAAAAAAGTGTTTTCTTTGGGATAGGTGACAGATACTGGCTACCTGAAGTTAGATATTACCATCTTAGCTGTGTTCTGGCCATTAAGATGTCAATGGAAATGGTTTAAGTCCATCTCCGGCTTAGTCCATAACATCTGAAAAATCCTTTACACTCCCTTTCTTCTTCCATCTGCAGGTCAGAGGCCAAGTTGCTGGCAGGGAGAACCAGGACCTCGGGAATGGCAAAGCCATAAGATAAAAGGAGCCTGGGTCTCTCAAAGATCACACAGAAGGATGTTCACTAATCAAGGTTGTCCAATTTGGATGTTTTAAGCAAGAAATAAACATTCATTAGCTTAAGCTACTAAGAGTTGTGGCATTTTGTTTTAGCTTTTAAAATTATTTATTCCAAATAATACATGGTGGAAAGTTCATTTGGTGAGGATGTGAAGTTAGGGCATGTCAGCTTCTGTAGGGTAACTCCTGCAACATCTGCTTCCAATGCTCTCCTCCTTTTCTTGGATGGGCTATAGACTCAGCTTCCCTTGGAACTAATGCAGATCATGAGACATCATTCTGGTCAATGAGATGTAAATGCAAATATCATGAGTATGTCCCTTTCTTATTTCCCCAACTCCCTTCTTTTTGTGTGAGAGAGGATGTGATACCCGAATTTGTACCAGCCGTACTGTAATCATGAGGGAAAAGCCAAGAGAATGTCAGAGATATGAGTCCTAATATTATTGAGCTACTGTACCAATCCCAGAAACTGCTCACCTACAGACTCCTATAAATATATAAACAAACAAAAAAATAAGCCTCTATTTCTTTAAACTACAGTTATTCAGGTCATTGGCTACTTGCAGTTGAACACAATTCTAACCAAAACAAAAAAGTTAAGTGGATGCAAAATAGTGTTTTCACCTGGGGTGCTTTTGCCCTTGTCCCTCCAGGTGATATTTGTGAATGTCTGCAGACTTCTTTGGTGGTCACAACGGTAGGGATGTTACTGGTATCTAATGGATAGAGGTCTACAATGTACAGGACAGCCCTCCACAACAAAGAATTATTCAGTTCCTATGTCAATAGTGCTGAGGCTCAGGGACTCTGCTAGAACATGGAAAGCCCATCTGTTGCATTCAAAGGTGTCAGTACTTCTTTATAGATAATAATAGGCCACTGCAGGATTTTGAACAAGAGTACCATGAATAAAATGAGGACGAGGGGAGAGTAACCTGAGGTTTTATGCGACGGAAAACACAAGTTTAGAGCTCAGAAGCCCAGCTAAGACATTGGTTATTAGAACCTGAGCATTCGTGGTGGGGAAATAGAATGGCGGGGGCAAACTCACGATTTATTAGGAAAGAAGAGTTTGATGACAGGATGACAGAAGTGGGTGATGGAGAGTTGAAGCGAATATTTCAAGACTGGGTATTGGGCTAGGAGAATGTAGATATTTCTATGGAAAAATTAGATATTTAGCTATTTATTTTAATTTTTGCAAACATATAAGCCTCCCAAAAGAGCAAAAGCAAAGTATCTAAATACAATACCTTCCATTTCCCTTTTCCCCTGAGCTGGTTGGAAGCGTTGCAGGGTCTTACACAAGAAATATCAAGGTATCTGTGTTTTGCACAAAGGTGTAATGTATTTATTACTTAAAGCCTAATGAACCCTAATGAAGAGGTTATTCTCCCTATTCAAACATCGCTATATTCTTCCATAGGTTACAGAAAACATGGCACAAAGAAAAGGACACAGTATTGAGTTGGAGAAGGGCAAGCAGAATTGTTGAGAGAATCATATAGAGATATAAAAACCCTTTTCCTAGTTAAGGAGCAAAGCAGGCAGCTAGCATTGTGCAGAGATTATTGGGCAAAACAGTCTTCACAATAAGATGATTTACTTGAATTTTGAGAATGAGGATAAATAACAGCTTTGAAACCATGAATCTAGAAAGTATCTTTTCGGTGAAAATGAGTATGAAACAAGATTTGTCTTGAACACACACACAAAAGCATCACAGAACCTAGAAACAGAAGAAAATATGTGAAAACCAAAGACTATTCTCATGGTTACACTTGGCTAGGTTTTCTCACCACACCCTGAGTCAGGAGGAAACGGAAGTTCACAAATTTCTCTGTTGTATCTATATATTTTATTATAAATATCATGAAAAATGCATAGAGCTGTCATTCACAGTGCAGCTTCAGACATTCTCCAGTCAACTCTGGTAAACTCCCACTGTTTTAATGAAGTCCCCAGTTAAATAGTGCTTCCCAATATTATTATGTAGAGATACCTGAAGTGGGTAAACTTTAGGTGAACTAGAGAAGAGGTGACGGTTGTAAGCATATTTATAAAATCAAGATTTTGCAAAGTAGCAACTGCACAAATATTGCTGTGAAATTTCGTTTTTTTCTGAACGTGCCATATTTTTTCAAAAACTTTGTAAAACCAAAGTATTTAACCTATTTATCAGAATTTCTCTCATTCCTTACACTCTTTACAGAGAAAAACCTACCACTTATTTTTAACTAGGGGATTCTTTCCCCAGAGATAAAAGCTAGATCTTGTATTAAGGCCCAGTAGAAAGAACATCCACTTGGAAATGCTCCTGAAGTAATTTTATTGACTAAAACAAACATCAATGACTCATACACAATATGCATGCTATGAGTTTTAGAGTTCACTAAATTAACTTTGTTTTTTTGTTGTTGTTGCTGATGTGTAACAAACTCCAGAAGATTACTATATTTTATAGATAAAATTTTTTCTATAAAAAATTTTCACCAAGGTTACACTATTTTGAGGACAGAGCTGTATTCAATAAGATAAGAGAGTCAAGTTGCTCCCTTATTTCCCGCAAGCATCCTGAAAGTTAAATAGCTTGTTTCTCCCCAAATGAAAGACTTAACTAAAATAAGCAGTATGAACAACCTCCAACTGTGAACTAATTAAAGACAATTCCCTTTCAAGGTTTTTTCTCTAGATGTCATTTGTGATTTTATTTTGCTTTCCTTAAATTTGTCCTATTTTATGTGCCTGATCTTTCTAAGATATATCCTTAAATGGCATAATATTTTAATATTGGAAGTCAGTGACATTCTCATGGGCCACACTTAAATTAATATTAAACTATTTACAAATTATAAACAATAAGAAAGATATTATAATACTGTGAAGCTAATAGAAGCAACTTGATTTAATGAATAGATGACTTTCTACTTTCAAGTCCATTGTCGTTATGTTCGAAAAGGTACAAGTAAGTGACTGTAGCTAAAACCCCAAAACTATATGCTTTATTCCCTCCATAACCTTATTCCTTATGCTCCACTTCTACTTATATTGCCAAATTTTTAATGTAGAAAAGGTTGGGGAAAATAATTGTAGCATTATTTTAGAACAAAATAAAATCTAAAATCATACCAGGTTTTAAAATGTCTAAATGACAGAAAAGTCAACAGAGTAAAAGTAATGCCTGAAGCAAGGTAATGAAAAGACTCAAGGAAAAAAAATTAGAACCCAGCAAAGGATACTTTCTCTTAGAATAACAGTGTCATGAATAGCCTGTTGATGTATTGACCAAGATCACTATTTTCCTATTGCTTCCCACTAATTTCTTTCATAGACTATTAATAATTTACAGAGAAATTAGGAGTCAGGCACTGTGCATGCATTATTTTACATACAGTACTCACAGCAACCCCTTGAGTGAAATACTATTTTTATAGGAAAAGAAGTTAAATAACCAGGAGAAGTTAAACCCAGGATCTGAATGGAATCAGTCTGATACCAAAAGCCACATACCAAACTATTGCCTCTCATTGTGTTCTCTTTGAATAGCTTTGAACCCATATTATTTAGCCTAGATGTTCAAAGAATATCCTTATTTTGATGGCCAAGATTAGCAATTTAATCTCTGATAATCTGGAACCTAATTTCTAGATGTCTAAATTTTTTGTGGGGTGGGGAGGGTGGGGGTGAGAGATTGGCCCCAAGCTAACATCTGTTACTAGCTTCCTCTTTTTGCTTGAAAAAGAGTGTAACTGAGCTAACAACTATGCCAATCTTCCTCTATTTTGTATATGGGACACCGCCTCAGCATGTCTTGATGAGCGGTGCATAGGGGCTCACAAGGGATCCGAACCTGTGAACCCCAGGCCACCAAAGCAGAACATGTGAACTTAACCACTACACTACCAGGCAGGACCCTCTAACTATTCTTGTGAATTATTTGTAAAAAAGGTGTGAAACAATTATTTGGAGAATTACTTTGAATTAGCCAGTTTCATAGTCTCTGCCATCTGGTTCTTTTCTACCAATCAAAAAGTATTTCTCATGAAGGACATTACCATTCATAAATCTTCTGCTCTTTCCAAATTGGTGTTACTCACTTTTTCTCAAATTCCTGGTTTTTTAAAAGTATGTTTAAAAGAATTTGAGCTCATACTATTTTCCAAGCTTGGGCAAGGAACTTTCATGATTACACAACATCGCTACTAATTCCCCATCTCGTGCCTTATTAATGGAGTCCTCTTGCTGAGAATATCCTTGTCCTCTTCAATTTTAAGTGTGATTTGCTGTTTATAACACATTTGAAATCTTACTTAGTCTATCCAAAGGCATAATGTCCAGCACTCTGGACATTTTTTAGAATTTTAACATTCTAAACATTCTAACATTTGTGGGAGACACTGACTGCTTCCCAAACATCCATGAGCTGCCCCACATTTCTCAGTCTTATTGCACTCTGAAAGACCCAGGAGTCTAGTTCTGACCACGAACAGAAAAAACATGAATCAATTGGAGACAAAGACATTTAATAGATGGTATGTGACCCTCTAACTCTCTCTTCCACTGCAAGGAGAACACAGAGGCCTTCAGTGGAGATGGTGGAGCCAGAAGATAGAAATGGACTGAAGCTTCTTTGTTACTTTGTGGAGGTGAATTACCCTGGAGAGTCACAGAGACTTAGCGAACTTTTGTGAATTAAAAATCAACATTTGTAATTGTAAGCCACTGAAATTTAGAAATTGTTACTGGGGGATAGCCTAATCTATCCTGATCAATACTGGGAATTTATATAAGTGTTAGGTGACTGCTATTAAAAAAAAAAAAAAAAACAACTAAAGCAAAATATGTGACATTTGACAAGTAGTCTAGTAGAGGCTGGAGAGATCATGATTCAGTGAGTGGCACAATATTTGATAATGCTGTTACCTCTGATAAGTTGCAGTGCTGACCATGTGAGCAATGAGCTCCAGGGGAGCTAAAAACACTGGAAAATGGAACCTTAGGAGAGTGTACTGGTTGCTGCTGCATTTGCAAAGTATTACAAGAAAGAGATGATTTAGCAAAGAATATCTCAATCTGGAAGCAGAAATTTGGGAAAAGTCATGGAATCATAGACCCCCAAACAGTAAGAGATAAAATTGAAAAAGGCTTTGTGAGACAAAGACCTGTTGAAATTTATTTAGCCATGGGGGCAAAAATCAGATTAAGAGAGGGGCCTTCTCACCTGTTTTAAAAATCTATCACCAATGGAAGTGTCTTAGGGAAAAAGTGAAATTAGGAATAAGACTTTCATTCTGTCATAGCTCCAAAATAGACCTCCTTAAATCTAGAGGGGCATGGGACATGAAAACAAACAAATAAGTTCTTAAGAATGGCTCAGTCCAAACTATGGATGTGATTCCTGACAAGTTAACTGACCAGTAGCAATAGATAGAAAGCCTACTGGGCTTTTGAGAGTCACGCTGAAAAAAACATCAACCAAGCGTGTCATATGTGAGCCTTACCAGTCTTTGGACTCCAACCTTCCACAGGCAAGATCTTAATTAAGAAAGCTGTGCAGCCCTAATGAGGGCATATTCTACAACAGCCACTTAAGACATGGCTAAGAAACATTTTGAAACCAGAGGAAACTCCTAGAGCCAGGAAGAACAATGAACAAGATACACCTCCCAGAAGGCTCATCAGGCCTTATCTAGGAGCAGATTCCCACCCAAAGCTTGGAGAGTCCTTTCAACATTTTCCAAGCAAGATTTCAAGATTTCAGAATTGCTGTGAACCAGGGACTACTTGACATCTCCCTTTCTGGAATGTGCTTACTGCTTGTATTCTATCCCATTTCCACAATTAAAAATTGAGTGTCAGGGGCTGAGGAGATGCAGTTATCTTGTCTTTTATTTAATCAATCTGAATTTAGAGACTATGCCATACTGTCTAGAATCCTTGGACTTTGAGCTTGATGCAGTGACTAGGTGGGACTTTAGTTTGTTTTCCTTGGGACATGTCACAATAATGGAGCAAAGGGGGATTTTGTAACCTGAGGGATTAACCATGACCATGACAATTGCTGCTCGCAGAATATCTATGCAGGATCCCCTTTCCCCAACTCCCAAACATGCTGGTTCCCAGTCTCCTTGCTGGAAGCCATATAGCCAGTTCCAGAAAATGTGGTGTGAATGGACATGATGTGTATAACTTCTAGGGTAAAATATTTAAAAGCTAGTACGACATCCTTCTGCTCTTTCTCCTCTTAAGGTAACTGTATAGACCTCATTTTGAGATGGAGGATCCCCACGATGGAAACAACCTGGCTCTTCACATGGAGAAAATCTATCCAGGAGAGTAATCTGGATCTTCAGTGGGCATAACAAAAATACTCTATGAAAAACATCAATGCACTTTGGATTACAGAAAGCAAATGGGTAAATATTAACTAGTTCAGTGTCCTTAGAAAGTTGGAAGTTGAGCACCTTTAGCAGTGAAAAAATTAACAAGAACAGAGTCAGTTTGTAGCCAAAGTTCCAGAAATGCTCAAATGTTGGAGATACCACATACCTCATAAGGTGAAGACGTGTAAATAAAAAACAAGAGTATTTGTTGAAAGTTTTCAAAAGGAACTCAGAAGACTCCAGAATTCTTTCTTCACCTATGCAATCAGAGGCTATTTCTCTCTAGCACAAGGTTGGAAGTTTTTTGTCCATAGAGGATATCAGGGACTTTGGCTGTGGCAACAGACACCAGGCATATCAAGGGCCACACTGGAAACAGAGAAATAATGAAGAGCTATGTTCTGTATAATGAGATCTCCGTCACCCTTCTCTCTCCCACCCATTAGCCTCCAATTATACTGATCTCCCTTCTCCCTGCTCCCCGCAAACACACAGGAGATTGAATTATCTGAAGAAATTGACCAAACCAAGAGACAATACTTCACATTTGAACATTCCCACAATGAAATGGTTTGCCTGAATTAAAAACTGTACACTAAAGACCACAGGTTAACACACCACACCCACAAACTTCAAAGATTATTTTAGTACCTCTCACCAACAGACAATTATATTACCAGATATTTGAGAAATACTTGTAGCATGAAAGAGAGAACTAAAACAAACAAGGAAAAACACTAAATATAACAGATTTTGCAGAAAACAGAAAAGCCAACAAATTTATAGTTAAAATTCTCAGAGATACAAGAGGAGTTTTGAAAAAAGACAGTTCTCTTAGAAATTTAAATGAGAATTTAGATTTTTTAAATCAAAAAAAGAGAATTGAATGACAAAATTGAAGGCATCACTCAAAAAGTAAAACAAAAAGTTTGTAGAAAGTAGAAAATAATCAATCAAGGAAAATTATCATCCAATGAAAACTTGTTTTTTTATCTCCGTATCTGTCAAATTGAAATAACAATAAATAGTAATAATAACAATGCCCCATTAAATGCCCTACAGTGAATACCCAGCTCATGTATTTGTTATAAGGATGAAATTAGTCAAATGAGTTAATACAGGCTCTTACAACCATGCCTGGCACAAAATAAGCACTCAATAAATATTACAATTAGTTTCATAGCAAAATCACCATTAAGGCAAAAAATACATGTTTCTAAAAAAAAAGAAATAATAAGAGAGATGGGGAGCAGGGTAAAAGGAAATTATAAAGTACAAGAAATGTCTCCAAACTAAGGTTATGTATCTCAAGATTTAAAATATCCAGCTGGTATTCATCGTAATTAAGAAAAATAGACCCAGACCAAATACGATAATTGTGAAATTTCACAATATTAGGGATAAAGGGAAAATCTAAATGCTTCCAGAGAAGAGACAAGCAAAGAAGTGATAAACATATACAAAGGATGACTAACTGGAAAGGCATCAGAATTCTTAGTGGCCAGAAGCCAGCAGAAGCCAGCAAACAGTGGCTTAAAATTGGGAGAGGAAATGCTTGTTAACCTAGAACTCTATACACAAGGAATTGTCAATCAAGGTGGAAGATAAACTAAAATCATTTTCAAATATGCAAGGTGAGTGGCTTTTAAGAAAATGGTCATAATATTTTTCAGTTTTTTTCCATCAAGACAAGGTACCTCTTTCTCCACCCCTTGAATCTGAGTTTGGCCATGTGACTTGCTTTGAATAATGAGACATTAGCAAATACAACACAAACAGAAGCTCAAAAAGTCTTTGTTTGGCTTCTCATGTCAATGAAAACCCAGAGGTCATCATAAAGAAGTTAAGGCTAGACTCCAAGGATGAGAGACCATGAGAATGGACTGAGGGCTCAGCCATCTCAGCCATCCCAGCTGAAGTCCCAAATATGGGAGTGGGGCCACCCTACCCTCTCCAGTCCCAGCCAAGCTAGCAAACAGCTGACTCCACAGAATTGCACTAACTAGCAATTGTTGTTTTAATGCACCAAGTTTTGGGGTGGATTGTTACACAGCAAAGGTTAACAGATATACCCTTAAATTTTCTCAGGAAGCCTCTAGAGAGTGTATACCTCCAAAAAAGCACATATAGTTAGTTCCAGGAAGTAGTGGATCCGACACATGGAAGTGGCAAAGAGAATTCCCAGGATGACTTTTAAAGGCAGACACAGGACAATACCTAAGGAGCAAAAACAAGTGGCAGTAAGGCTGACTGGGAGAGGAGAAGAGCTGCAGGAAGGCATCATGTAGGAAGAAAAAATCACAGATTTGAATTCATTTTAGGTGTACAAAAAACTAGGCCAAAAAAACACACAAAGAGGCAATTATTAACTCCAAGGAAAAGAGAAAGTTATACAAGAAAAGGAAAGTTTTCATGCTACCTACTTTAAATGAGTTGTGAGTAATAATCATATAGGCATAGCAGTTTAATACAGAAACAAAAAACAAGAAAGTACAGCAGAGGCTGTTATTTAGAAATATGATGATAAATACCAAAAAAAGATTTCACAGTAGCTGCCTCTAGAGAGGGGCAATGAAGGGTATGGAAGAGTAAGGCAGGAGACACTTGCCCTTACAGTACAATTTATACTTCTGATTTATGCAAATATATTAGTTTAGAAAAAGAAAATTAAATTTAAAAATAGGTTAAGAGTCAAAGAAATATATACCAAGGAAAAAGACCTCTTACTAAACATATGTCTTCTATGTCTCATATCTTATGTCTCTGAATCTTAATGTTATATCTGTATTTATTTCTTTAAAAAAACCTGGCCAAATTTTTATCAATAAACTCTAAAGATTTAAATATTTTGAAGCTGTAGTTCCTTTGCTAGTAATAATTAATGAAGAAATAAATAGGGAGTGACTTGAGCAACATGGTGGAATGAGCTGTTCCCTTTACCCACCCCACTTTGAACTACAACTAAATGGACATTCATTGACCAAGGGAGGATACCCACAATAGGACATCTGTGAGACCCATGCAGCTATACATCCGAAGGTGGATGGACTGGTTCCCTGGGAAGTGGTAGAGACAGGTAAGCACTCCCCTACCCTTCCATGGCAGCCCTGTGCATGTTCCCAAATGCTTTCCTGGCCAATGTGAGTACCCATAGTACTGCTGCAGCCCCAAAAGTGGAAACGTGCCTGTGCATGACTGTGGGAAAGGGCAGCAGCAGTACAGGGCCTGCATGTGAATGCTTTCCCAGCTGGTGGGAGAGCCCAACCTGCCGCTTCAGTCCCAATGAGTGGCCCAGGCTTGGACCCCATGAAGAAGCCCTGCCCACCAAGCACAGTGGCTTACAACTGTGAGCAGAGGCAACAGCAGATGTACACTCATGTGAATGCTTTCTCAGCTGGTGTGAGCACCCATAGTACCACTGTGGCCTCATAAGTAGGAATGCACCTGGGCATGGCAGCAGCCCTGTGCCTGCTACTCCCAGCTGGCAGGAGCACCCACAGTACATACACAACTTCCATCAGACAGGGTGGGATCAGAAACACAGCTCCTGTTTCCTCCTAGTGGTAACAGGTGGAATCTGTGACCTGATACTCTCACAAATGCACTGGCAAAATATTAGTTCATCAAGCACCATGGGAAACTATAGCAACAATTCAGAGCAGAAGGAGAATAAAAAATCTCCAGAAACCAGCCATGAAGTCACAGAAATCCAAATGACAGAGAATTCAACATAGCTGTCATAAAGAAGCCTAACGAGTTATACGAAAACACAGAAAGACAGTTCAATGAGCTCAGGAATAAAATTAATGAGAAGAAGAATACTTCACCAAAGAGATGAAACTATAAAAATAAATAAGCAGAAATTCTGGATATGGAGAACACAATTAATGAGATAAAAATAACTTAGAATCATTAAAAAATAGAGCTGATGTTATAGAATTAGTGAGGTGGAGGATAGAAATATAGAAATGCTACAGATAGAGGAGGAGAGCGAACTAAGGTTTTTTAAAAATGATGGAATTCTTCAAGAAATACCCTATTCAATTAGGAAAAGCAACATAAGGATTATAGGTATTCAAGAGGGAGAAGGGAGGGAGAAAAGAGCAGAGAGCTTCTTCAAAGAAATAATAGCTGAGAACTTCCCAGAGCATTATGATTTTGATAAAATAATTGAAAAAAAGAAATAAACAGAAACAAAACAAATATTTACTATAAAATTTTTATCACGGTAATTTTGTAAGAACAAAACAATTTAAAAGTCACTTAAAAATCTAAGAACAAGCAAAAGGGAAATATCATATATTTATATATTAAATGTTATAGAATTTAAAAATCATACTTTTCAAGACTAATGACATAAGGATAGGTGACTTTGACTATAACAGAGCAAAATTGAGAAAAATATATCTAGTATTGTACATATTTTTAAATAATATACTTGTGTGCTGTATGTACATAAATTATTAAGTGGAAAGATGATGTTATTGCTTTCTTTTATTTGTCTATATTTTCCAAATTATCTGCAATGATTTATATCACCATATGTAATGAGAAAATGTGCAATGTTTAATTTAATATTCGACATAAATAATCGTCTTAAAAATCTTGTGTCTTGAGTACTGTTTCATGGAAAAATCTGAAAGTATAATGGGAACGAATTCTGTTTCTGAGTAACAGCAGAGTAGCTTCCTGTACTCAGCAATTATAATCTGTGGACACAATGTGAAAACCAAATATTTGAAGGCATTGGAGAGGAACCAAAAGCAGGCAGAAACTGAAGGAGATGGAGACAGATCCTTGTTGACAAAGCTTTTTCTTGGAGGACAGCCTGAAGTCATGTGGAGCAAAAATTAACACTCTTCAAAGGAACATAAGAGGATCCAGAGTCTGTACAAAGTCCAAGAAACAATAAAAAATTGTGACAGTTAGGCCGTATAAATAGATCTGGATGATGAAATTTCAGAAAAGGACTTTAAAACAGCCATTACAAATATATTCAAGCAATTAAGGAAAAGATGAAAATAATGAGTGAAAAAAATGGAAAATTTCAGTAGAGGGGAACAATAAAAATATAGAAATATGAACAATATAAATGAAGTAAATACTCCAATTACAAAATAGAGTTTATTAGATTCAACTACACACTGCCTACATGAGACAAACTTTAAAGATACAGAGAGACAAAGTAAAATAATCAAATTAGATAGGCCAAACAGGTGTAAGCATAAAGAAATCAGAATGGCTATATTAATATCAGATAAAGCCACTCCAAGATAAGGAGTTAGAGATAAAGAAGGGCATTTCATAAAGATAAAAAGAGCAACTGATTAGGAAGATATAACCATCAAAAATGTGTGTGAATCTCTATCAGAGATTCAAAACACAGGATGCAAAAGCTGACCATACTAAAAGGGAGAACTTGAAAAATCTATAGTCGTACTTGGAGATTTTAACACTCTTCTATCAGTAATTGATAGAATAACCAGACAAAAAACATCACTGTTTATAGATGTTTTGAACAACAGCATTGAGATTTATAGAATACTACCTCTAACAACTGCAAAATACACATTTTTTTTCAAATGCACAAGAAACTTCCACCAAAATGGACAATGTGCTGTAGCATAATGTGAGTTTCAGTAAATTACAAAAAGAAGTTTGTACAGACTATATTCTCTCACTATCTTAGACTTAATTTTAAACCAATGACACTAAGACATCTAGAAAATCCTTAAATATTTGTAAGTTAAACAATAGATTTCTAAATATCCCATAGGTCAAAAAAGCAATCACATGAGAAGTCTGAAAATATTTATGTCAGAATAAAAATAAAAATATGAAATATCAAAATTTGTTTGAGGTACCTAAAGCTATGCTTAGATAATACCTTATAGCACTATATGCTTGTATTAGAAAAAAAGAGAAAGCTTTAAAATCAATTATCTAAGTTTTCACTTTAAGAAGTTAGAATAATGAAGAGAAATTTAGCCCCAAGTAAGTAGAAGAAAGGAAATAATAAAAGTAGAAATCAATCAAATTGAAAACAGACAGCAATCTAGGCAATTCCAAGTGCATTGCTTTCTGGTGGTCTAATTTAAAATGAAAAAAAAAATTATGAAAACCACAGTAATAAATATCTAGTGTTCTTTAAACTGATTTTCTCAAATATTAGATATCTCAAGCAAGTTTTCATCGAACACTTCATGGGAGATACTTGATGGTTGACTTCTCTTATGAGAGTCTGACAAGAGGATAATCTGCACTGCAAATTATAAATGAAGAGATGGAGCCTGTGGACAGAGCTAGTGTTTGCACGAAGGCCAGGAGCAGAGACGTGCAGACCCAGACATGGAAAGGACGCACAAGCATCAAGTTCCCCAAGCACTGGGGGCATTTCATGGTGGCTAACTGATTGGAACAGTTGATGATCTATGCTTAGTTGTACATACAACGGGGCATTTAAAACGTATTTTACAAGGACTGTTTCTATGTAAGATGGGCAAGTTTTACTTAAACATGGTCCCAATATTTCAAGAGAAATCTGTAGTGAAGGAAGCAAGTGGCTATGGCTATCACTGGAGATACAGAGCATCTGGAAATATTGGTGATGTTTGATCATCTAGAAAACCTTTTTCTTTTAAATAATCTATAATATATGTAGACATATCACCCATAAAGGGGAAAAAAAATCTCTCAGATGGCAAAAGCACTGGGCATACAAAAGCAAAGAAGTGCTGTTGACTATCCTGTTTGTGATTTTAGTTCTGCTTCATCATTTCTGAGCTGCTCCAAAACATCCCTAAAGCCAATTCTTTTTTTGTTAAACAAGACCTCTTAGTTCCTCAATTTCTGTATCATTTTTGCCCCCCCTTCCCCTCCCTGCTCCTCCAAAAACCCAAAGTAGTGAATTGTTTAGGGTGGTGTAATTAGAGGTGAAAAGAGTCTGGCAGGAGCTGTGAGCCGGGATGGAGAAGGTCTCCACTATAGGAGTTTGTGACTGTGCTTTCTAAAAGAAGTGCCAGAGGCTGGAAAATGCTGGACAAGATTTTCCAGATTCCCTGCTCCTCCTATAATAACTGGTACCACACTCACAACAAAATTATCTTGCCTTAGTTCATAAAATCTAATTACATGCAAAAACGTGAACATCTTATCCCTATATTTATCCTAGAAATGAGGAAGATAGGTTAAAACTTTCCATCCAACTCACATTGAATTCATAGCAGCCTATATAGAATTTTTAAAAAACAGAAAAGTTGGTTCAAGAAATCAATATGCTGGCCAGGTACCATTCTTTGGCAGTGAACATGTGTAGAAACGCTCTTCTCTTTACTAAAAAAGATGTTCCAAAGAGCACCAGAATTCAGCATTCTTTCTTTCCTCTCAGGCACACTTTAAATGCCTGTGGTTGATCTTCCAATTTAAACCAAGAAATACTTCTGCCTTTGACTTTCCAGCCAAACACATTGACAAATGTGGTTTACTACTTCTTAGTTTTTTAGACACAATTTACTACTTTCTTAGTTTCTTAGATTCCTAATATCTAGGGATATTAAGTGAAGCACTAATAAAACCAATTCAATCTCTCCAGGCCTAAGCAGTTATTAGGGTCTATGCTTTTTGCAGCCTTGCTTTTTACTGGACTAATACTGTTTTGTTCTTGTCAAAATCGCTTGGGATCATCTTAAATACAGACTAAAATACTGAAAATATTGAGTGTCTTTTAAGTTACTTCAATATTATAAAATATCAGCATAATTTCTTTTCTTTTTATAAAAACAATCTAACAGTGATGTTTTCTCTTTTAAATACACATACATAGTTACTTTACAAAACCTTTCTGGGACCAATATAACATTCCTATTCTTGAGTCATTACTCTGACTTTCAGTAGCATCCTATATTGATTTTAAGATCCTGCTTATGGCTTTTTAGGCATTTCATGGTTTAAATATTCTATACCTTTCAGATTGATTACTTCTATATTATCTGTCACTTTTTTTATTGTCAGAGCAGGGGCCGCTTTCTGCTCTGTTGTCACAAATGGATTCCCATGAGGCTAACACTTTTCATGCCTCTTGCTAACAGAAATTGCTACTTCTTGAAGTAAGTAATTCTGAGCCTCTTACAGCTTTATAAAACATAGGTGTAACATTTTTTTTCCACTGGATTTGAAACGCTCACTTATTGAGGGTTTGTTCTTAGACTAACTGAAATGATTCTGGAGAAGCTTTTGTAAACACTAGATGTATTTGCTTCTTGATAATAGTGCCGCTTTTATCCACTTTCCTTTCCTGAAAGTAAGTCAAACAAGCAGATGCATTTTCTGTAATCCAACAGCTGTTTCAATTGCTTTGTTATCACAGATATCAACACTTTTCTAATATTATTTGTGTACATTTTCCAAAGTGGGGGACTATATTTCCATGGTGCTCTCTGACTTGCCAAGGTTCTCAATAATCTTATTGGTATGTTTCCTACTTCACTAAAAAAATGCTGGTATCCTCAGAATTTCCCCAACAAATGTCTGCCTTCACTACACAGTAGTACAAAACTGGTTGTTAATTGGGAATTTGATATTTTGTACTTTATTTCCATAAAATGACCTCAGACAATTGAAATTTAAGCTTCATGCATTCTAAAAGAGCAGTTTAAAATGAGTTTTAATTTAGGGACTTAAAAAAGGACCAATAGTTTCATGAACAGTAAGCACTACAATTTAAGAAAAGGAAAATACTAGGCCTATTGATATTTTAGTGCCAAATATTATTATTCCCATATATTAAACATCACCCGTATAAAGACCATTTCACAAGATTACATAAAGTGGGATCCGAAGGACCTTTCCGAATCATCTAGTCCAAATTGTTTATTTAAAAGACAAACAATGATTTTTTAAAGGTCAAGTATTTAGTGGAAGGAATAGGAACTTTAATGCTATTTGTCTTATTCTAAGACAACATGAAGTAACAGATGCCAGATGACTCATTTATGATGGATCTCAGTTATACATTTGTGGGTCACAAGCACTCTGTGGTCTATGTAATAAAGGGCAAAAGTGTAGCAACTGATTTTAATAATAAATAATTTGCTAGGTGTGTGCATTTCTGTTATGGGAGATTTTATCATCGAATTCCTCTGTTCAGAAAATTCCTGGCAGATGCATTTTACTGGACATCATTGTATTACTTTGTTAAAGCTTCTGTAATGATTACTGCAAACTTAGTGGCTTAAAATAATACAAATTTATTCTGTTATAGCTCTCTTCAGAAACCAGAAATGAATCTTATGGAGCTAAAATCAAAAAGTCAGCAGAACTGGTTTCTTCTGGAGGCTCTGGGAAGGAATTCTTTTCCTTGCCTTTCCCAGCATTCATTCACTCATTTATTTATCTCAGGAAGATTGGCCCTGAGCTCACATCTGTGCCAATATTCCTCTATTTTGCATGTGGGATTCTTCCACAGCTTGGCTTAATGAGCAGTGTGCACCCGGGCTCCAACACTGCAAACTCTGGTCCCTCACAGCAAAGCACACAAAAGTAACCACTACCCCACCAGGCCAGCCCCATCTTTTAGAGGCCACCTGCATTCCTTGGCTCATGACCCCACATCACACCGCCTTTTCTCCCTCTGCTTCTGTTGTCACACCGTCTTTTTCCTTCTATTGTCAATTCTCTCTCTGCCTCTCTGTTAAAAGAACATTTGTGATTGCATTTAGGGTCCACTCAGATTACCCAGGATAATCTCTCTGTCTTAAAATCCTTAATTTAATCACGTCTGCAAGGTCTCCTTTGTCACATAAGATTATATTCACAGGTTCCAGTTAAAAGGATGTGGAAATCTTTGGGGGCCATTATTTAGCTTATCACAATTCATATTAATTTTAAGACGTATGTTCTCATTTAAACAGTATCTGTCTGGGAGTGAGAATAATCAGGATTTTAAAGACTTACATTATCTTTTGGGGTGGTTATTTAACTCTAACCTATATAGGAAAATTCTAATAGGTGACCCCTTGAATCAGGAAAGAAATCTGCCAGAAATAGTGAGAGCCTTTCTATCATCAACGTATGACAGTGGCTATGTTACAACAAATGCATTTAACTCTCTCTTTTGAAAGTTGGCAAGATTTAGAGTTTCTTAAAGGAGAAATACAGTCCAAAGAAATGATTCAATAGAGGAAAGTCACAGAATATAGTCAGCAGGAAAGCTACTCACCCTCATTTTCCTGTACAAGTGAATTTCTGCCTCAAAGACTCTAGATAATTCGGAGGAGAACATCCTCCTTAAAGATCTAAGCCTGGCATATCACTTACATCAGATTAAAATTCTTTACTCATCTTTATATCCCACCCCTAGCACAATGCTTGGCACATATAAGATAGTGAATTATATCTTCTTAAATTGAAGTAAATTCTTTAATTTATGTTCATAGATGTCCCTTTTTATTTCTCTTGATGTGTAAGTTTTCTCAGCCACTTTGTTGATAAACAGACACTCTGTACCATTCAATTAAAAAATGTCTATACTGCAACCCATTAAAAATATTACTCACTTTATTTGGTAATTATATATATACATATGCATGATATTTATATGATTTGACTCTCAGTTTTACCTTAAACCAGTAGAACTTTCATAGTGTCTTTTCTTGATTGTCCCCTTTAATCATAGGACTCAGGTCAAGAACAAGGTTATTTCTATCTCCCTGTCCATCAAGAAAGCAAGATGATTTGATTCTGGACTTGGGATTCATTTCCTAGTTGAAAGTCAGCATCATTTGCTCACAGAACAAAATCTTGATTTAGTCCTTCTCTTGAATCTGGTCCCAGATATAGAAGCATCTTGAATCAAGTGTTTCTCTTCTATAAGGAGCTTGTGTCTTCAGCTACTATTCTGGGTTTTAGGGACTTGGATGACAATTCCTATGCTTCTGTAAGTAACCGTAATATTTCCTCTCCACATATCTCATGCTTTCCAAATTCCCATTCGCTTAATTCTCCATCACACCTGCCACAAAATCACTCTGGGTAATTCTCCTTTTTCTAGATTTCCACATTCCCAAAAGGAAAGAGAACAGTCACAATGTTTCCAAAATATATAACTTTGGAAAAACTATTTTATTTCCTACATATGTAAAAATCCCCAAAAAAGGCATTTCTAAAACTAAAAAATATATTTAATTTTCTAGCCCAGATCAGATACATGATCTAAATTCCTAGAAGAGGAATCGTTCAACTATAAGCTACTGAGAGGTTTAAAAGACTAGGAAATAGAAAGAAGGATGGAATTCTAGGAAAAAAGAAGAGTGGAGTTAAGTGAACAACAACCCTGGAAAAGCAAAGTTCTACTAAGGAAAGCCCTTAGAACATGGAAAGCCTATTTATTAAAAGTACACAAAACATTTCACCCATTTCCTGTGCCCAAATTCCTCTTCATACTTAAGGTATCACATTGGCCCTGGGACTAATGAAAACTACATGTGTGGAGAAGTAGGGAATCTTGGTGGATTTAGCTCTACACAATAAATTAGGATTTAGGATTTAGCTCTACATTCTGTTAGGATTTAACACTACATAATAAATTAAGTCTACTCCCTGTCCTGTATGTTTCCAACTTTTTTTACAAGGCTTCCGCCCTCTCCTCTACTAACAGCTGTCCTGCTCATATGATATAGTTTAACACTGAGTTCTCATTGAGCTAGACTTTAATTGCCTTGAAATATTCCTATGGGCAAGAGTTGGCAGGAATCATCTCCTGATCTTATGAAAAATAAAAGTTTCGAACTATCCTAAGATTTCCATTCACAGTTACCTTCAGATTCTCTAGAGATTTACTATAAACAAGAATTTGCCAAACCTGATTTGTAATAAGTATCAATTGATCTGAACTATAAATCTACCTCAAATAATATTCTCAACATAACTTTTTAAATAAATTATTATCAAAGTTAAACTCTCAGAAGTGGAGTTAAGAAATATGAATAAATATATATTTTGCCAGTACACAATCACTGAGCCAGAATACATGTGATCCATACACATAGTCCCAAATTCTAGAATACTGGTTCTATTTCAATATATGCTTTGTGGTATTTCTAAAGCAATAATGGTAATTATAACATAGAAAGTATAGAACTCTAATATATAAGATGGAATTAGAATTTATTGTTTCTTATTAAATTATGATCTATGTACTTGCTTATCAGCTATCACTAAAAAGTCAAGTACTTGATAAAAAGGAGAAAAGACTCAATTTCTTTGGATGGTCAGACTTCATATGCTATAAATGAGTTCTGCTATTCGGTACTCTTTTTTCCAAGAATTTTGACTTTCTTCATTTGCTTTAGCTATTCTATAACAAAATAACTTGCACTTAAAATGAAAATAATAAAATTGACTAGTTATGGAAGTTTGGTAGCCAAAACTAGCTACTGAAATTAAGAAGTACTAAACAAATAAAATATTTCTTTGGTGTCAGAATTTTGTTTCACCAAGTGTTAGTTAAGTCTTGTCCAGTTTAAAGTGTGTTCCTGTACAGCAGTGATTTTCCCAAGCTTATTACTACATGAAAACAATTGCATGTGTGGAGAGTCAAGTGTGAATATCTCTGAGGAATAATAAGGACGTAACCGAATATCAGAACATGTTCTTGTATAACTGCAACTGAACACATGGCTGATTTTTGCCACACACCATCAAAACTCTGCCTGCATCAGTTTACAGAAAGATCTATGATCTAAACTGAGTTTCTTACATGAGTGAATTTTGTCTAGATCAATCATGCTCAAAATTTTTTGTTCTCAGTTTCAATTTCACTCTTAAAAAATTAAGGAACATAAAAGGCTTTTCATTAGGTAGGTTATATTTATTGATGTTTACTATTTTGGAAACAAAAACTGAGAAATTAGAAAATACATAGTAATTCATTAAAAAAGAGCAATAATAAATAGCATTTTTATGAAAAACGACTATTTTCCATGACAAAAAATTGATGAGTGGCACTTTTTATATTTTTAAAAATCTTTTTAATATCTGGCTTAATGAAAAATAAATGGATTCTTACAGCTACTTTCATATTGAGCATATTGCCAAATGTTGTTCTGGTTATAGAAACTGGATAAAAATCCAACCTCACATAGCTACAGAGTTGGACGTGGGAAGGGTATTTTCATAGACTTTCCAGAAAATTGTGGATATTTTTCTTTGATACTGCACCAAAACTCAGCAGGTGGTCATTTCTTAACTATTATTTGCAATTTGGACTCCAAACCCAAATCAATGAAATTTCATACCCTGTTAAATTAACATTGGTAGTAACATTGTGCATTGGTCATTTTGAAAATATTAGTTCATTGAGTTATGCAGATCTTCTAAATATTGATATGTTCATTATGCAATATCAAAAAGTCGCATTTGATAATATCACCGTCTGTCTCATTAGAGAACTCTTTAAGTTTTGGGAAGCTGTCAAGCTTACAATGTCATCTATAACCTTTCTGAAATTCTAATTTTCATTTGAAAGTTCAAATTTTTTATTGGCAACAAATCCTATAACATTTTCTTTGAAGTGATGGATTCATTTTGTTTATTTTCAAGAAAATGTGCGTCAAATACTTGAATCGAAATAACCACAGTTTGCCTGTCAATTGTTCCTTTAAGCAAAAACGATGTCCCATAAAAAAGTGGCTAGTTCAGTTCAAAATCACACAAGTGCTTTTCCTGGAGACAGGCTACCTTGGTGTTCAAAAGCGTTTTATGTGTACTTCACATTTTATCACAAAGAATATTAAAAAGACATATACTCAAGTGCTGAGATTTAATACAATTAATATTTACTACATCACCAAGTAAATTCTCTTCTGTTTGTTTGTTTGTAAGGAAGACTGGCGGCGCACTAACATCTTTTTGCTTGAGGAAGATTGTCACTGAGCTAACACTTGTGCCAGTCTTCCTCTATTTTATGTGGGATGCCGCCACCACGTGGTTTGGCAATGGTGCTAGGTCTGCGCCCGGAATCCGAGCCCCAGGCCAACAAAGCAGATCACACAAGTTTAACCACTGCGCCACTGAGCCAGCTTATAAATTTTTAGTTAAAGTTGGCCATAAAGTGCCTGGCAGTGATGAATACCATGAGTATTAATACTGTTTGTGCCATTACCTTCATTCATACCAAGGCACCAACAGTTTCACCCACCATTGCTTTTGCACTATGAATGCAAATGTCAGCTCAGTGAAAAAACCAAATATCTGAGTATTCTTTAAAAATAGTTTTTATCTTACAGAACATGCCCCTCACGCCTCAAAAGGTCTTGTAGACTACACTTTGAGCATCACTGGTGAGACAATGAGAGACATTGAACATGTAGAGAAAACACCTGCTACAAGTTACAAATACTTTTTTTCAAAACTGAAAAAAAAACAGGGGCCGGCCCCATTGTATAGCAATTAAGTTCGTTTGCTCCACTTTGGGGGCCTGGGGTTCACCAGTTCGGATCCTAGGCATAGACATACACATTGCTTATCAAGCCATGCTGTGGCGGCATCCCACATATAAAACAGAGGAAGATGGGCACAGATATTAGCTCAGGGCCAATCTTCCTCAGCAAAAGGAGGAGGATTTGTGGTAGATGTTATCTCAGGGTCACTCTTCCTCAAAAAAAGAAACCTGAAAAAAATCCAGTATTTTCTGAGTGTGTTTACATAAAATCTAATAAAACATGGCTATTAAAAATAAATACTAGAAAACATCCACAAAGATGAAGTCAAAATTGTTAAGAATTTCACCATAAGCAAGAATATATGAAACATGCATTAGGAATACCAATTATCATATTGATGGAGATATTTGGCAATATACACTGTTTTGTTCTTGTGCTTTAACTTACTTAGTAATACGTCTTAAAGCTCTATAAGATTAGAACACAAAGATCCAATATTATTTATAAATAAGTACGCATTAGTTTGTAAAATTTTGAGTGGACAGAATTTATTTGGACCTAAAATATTTTGATGAATGCAGAAAATAAAATAAGTCGGGTTAAAAATACGCCATGTAATTCAGTTATTCAAATGTTTAAGTAGCGTTCATCAGGTTTCTCAGCCTATCATGCAATTGTGGGGTTTGACTATTGTTCAGCGTATTTAGAGCACATGGTTATCTTACAGTTTAAGGGGAAACTGGCTGCTTATGTCTGGATAGACAGCCAGTGGCCATTGTCTAATAGGTTGGGGTTTTTATTTAAATCGCTGCATCAAAATACCCAGATCATTAGGCCCACATATCTAAAACTGTGGGATAAGTTAAGGAAATTTGCAAAGAGAATACACTCTTGTTAGCTATTCAAGTTTCTTTTTCCAACAGGCATTAAAACCTAAGTAAAATGTGCATTCAAATCACACCTGTTTCAGTTTCTCAAAAGTGCAATTTCAGCTAATTTAACAATTCATTCCTCTTAGGGATACATTTTACTGGGAGATTTCAACTAGTGAGATCAGCCTGAGTAAATCATGCAGTTAACTGATTTTTGATAATAGAAAAATTTGGCTGGTTGGAAATGCTTAAAGACTGTGGCAGTGCAGAATGCAGGTGGGTCACTAGAAAGAATTCTGCTTCTAACACCAAAAGGCAAAGGCCCCAGTCTCATGTCGCTAACTTCTGGTGTCATTCTCTACCTATCCTCGATCTATTACCGAAAAACAAAAATTAGAAAGTTGGCAGAAATAATAAATCCAGGGTTACATTCAAATATAATGCAGAGAGGTGGTTGAATAGAACCCACTTTTATATTCCTTCTGTCGGATTCCATCCATTAGCTGAAAATTCTTATAAAAATTACATTTGTTAGAGAGGCTGGGTAGCAGTGTGCTGTTTCCTGTCTACACATGTCAGATTTTAAGCTTCAGAATAGCTAAACAACACTCTGTCCCTATAGTATGGGAATGCATAAAGACATAATCATTTTGCCTTGTGGAGGAAAAATAGCCAATGTGATTGCTTTCAATTCAGTTGTTAAATATAATCAGGTTTCCTCTGGTGGTCAGGGTAGGGAACACCACCGCTATGCATTATTGTGTAAAGACAACATTCATCAGCACCTTTAAATACCAAGAAAGACCCTCCTCAATCTCTGCAGCCACAAACACCAGCTGACCTTACTTGCCCAAAACAAACGCCAGTTAGGAAATTCATTAAGTTCAAAGATGTCTGATTTTGTGGGGCATCCCAGGTATTTGCTTTGTGGAGTGACTCCTCCATTTTCTAGAAGGCGAGGAAAGGCATGAAACATTTTCTAAGGAAGATGCCCTTCTCCGGATGCTCCCATGACCCACACATGAAAGGTACGATTTCAGGCAGTTTGAGGGCTCCCTGCAACCCGATGACCCATGTTAAATCCTTGTTTATAAAATATTGGAACAGGCTAACAAGAAAGACTGTGAAATCCATAAGCACAAATGTTACTTGCTCTGATTTCAGAGGGGTATATATCTTTTAGGGTTCTTTTTAGTTTCTTAGTTTTAATAATCACAAAATCAAATAATTACTCTTGAAAATGCAACTTAAAATCCCTAACTACAGCTTTTGAAATATTTGGGTCTGATATATGCAACGTAAATACAATGACATTAGCTATGGGAGAAATTCTAGCACTCTATACAGATTGTGCAAAGGATTTGTTAATATAAAAATAACAAGCACAGTAATAAATAATGGCACGTTAAAATTACAAATAGAATTTTAGGCTATATAAATATAGATTGATGGAAATGGATAAAATATTCATATTGTAATAAAATTAATATCAATTTTACGTCATATACAGATACTGTGCTTAATGTAGCTCAAGTTTTTGTATCATGGAAGTAGGAGATTCAGATATCTTAACTTGGCAAGAGAACCATTAAACGGATATTTTTAGTGTATTAATAACGCATTGCATTTCTCTGACAATTCCTGTTATAGCTTCATTCATGTTATTTTCTATAAAAAAACATTGTTTCTCCTCTATGTTATAGTTTTTCTATGAATATGAAATATTCTTATCCATACTAGAGCGTAAGTTAACTGCAGGCAGATTCCTTTTCCGCTCATCTCTTATTATGGAGTTTGCCAATAGTAGACTCTCCTTTTCTTTACTTCTTTCCCTCTTTCCTATTCCATCCTGAGGCAGGATTCCCGTTTATTTACAAGAACAAACACAACAGAAAAAAATGTACTGAAACCAGCAGAAGAAAAAGAAAAATAAAGGAATAAAGCAAATGAGGGGCATAAAATAGAGCATATATACTTCCTGCCAGCAAGTCACAAATCTAAGTCTAAGTTATCTAGCAGACACTATTAAAAGAGAAACCTGGTCAATTCAATGCCCCGAAAATCAAACAAACAAAACCTGCGGGGTAAGTACTATTCACTATCCCTGATACTTAACACCTGACAGAAGTTTGTGGTCTTAAAGTAGATATTGTGAATTTAATGGACATCATCCTCTTTATAGTGAACACAACAATGAGCTTCATTTGAGCCATTTCTTTTAGTGACCCTCAAGCTAGTAATTCTATAGAGAAGAGATAATACATGGTCAAGATCAGCTCTCTGCTCGCTTAATTCAAGAAGAGATTTTATAATATCTAAAAGAATGGATTACTGAACAGCAATTCTGACCAAAGACTACTTCTTTCAGTCAATGTTTTGTAGCTACAGAGAGGTTGAGTTTGCGTTCCTGACAATATCTGCAATTGCCTGTGCTGCTAAACATAGAGGAGCCAAATACCTCAGCACCTCGCTATGCTGGCTTACAGTTGACATGCTCTTGGGGGAAATGTGGAGAGGAATAACCCGTCTCTGAACAAAGCAGAGCTAAGCGAATACTCCTAAGGCAGGCTCAAGATTTCGTCAGCATCCTGTATGCCTAGTGCCTCGGATAATGGCTAGCAATGAGTTGAATTTGCTATACAATCAATTTTATTTGTGATATTCAAACCATCTCTATTCACCCATGTGACGATCCTCTCTTTAAAGCAAAAGAGCATTATCCTTATTTAATATAATTCATATCATTTTCCTATATATATATCTGCCCTCAATCTCTGAAGTAGTGGACAAAAATTTTTTGTCCCTGGAAAATTCTTGATCACTCAGTTTTGATTCAAACTGCATAAAAATATATATATTACATATTTATATTATATAGTGTTAAATACATAAAATTTAAATATGAAATATGTGAATTACAAATTAAATAAATTTAGAGCTGGTTTGAATAAAAACAGAATAATCATGAATTATATATTTATATATTTATAATTATATTTACATATTTTTGAAATATATAAGCATGCCACTTCCTAACCACTAAAACCTTACTAGGAGTATTCCACCTTGAACACGTTTCAGGGTTTTCCTACACTAAGAAAATTCCTATAATCCTGGTGCTTTTAGGTAGTCTTTTATTTCATTATCCTCATATTCTTTCAACATCATTTTGTCTAATGTTTTTGTCTTCTAGAAGATCTACAGCTTCTGGAGGGTTTCAAATCCATTTAACAAAGCATTTTGGGTCGTTGTGTATATCTTGATTCTTTCCAAATTGTTGGGTTTTTATTTGTTTTTCATGACATAACTGTCACACTTTCAAACAGGCATTTTTTGTTTTCCTTATTGCCCTTTCCACACTACCCTTCCTCCAGCCTCTAACGAGTCACTTCATTTAAAGATCATGCCATCAGCTACAACACCTGCTATCCCTTCTTTTTGCTTTCACTTATTGTCACTCTCCTATTTTTGCTGAAGACTTTGGCAGTCAGCTCATCATCTTCCTTATGACTCAAATACTGAAATTATCTTTAATGATTTCAAAATCCACGGAGTTGTGCCATCTGACACTCTATCTTATAGTTCTTCAGCCTCCTGAAAGATCATACCTACAGCTCAGTAACCATCCAAACTCTTTGGCACATCCTAAACTCTGCCATCCAAAAATGTTCCAATTCTGAAAGTTTAAACCACATTTTCCTATTTTGTAACTATCTTTTTTTTCCCTCTTACTACTTTATTTTGTGATCTATTTCTGGGCTCACCAAGAGAACTGCTTTCTGTATTTCAATGGGTAAATATAAACTTTAAGGTAAGAACTGTCTTAACTCTTCCTGCCCATGACCTATGTATTTTTTTTTACAGCCATTTTCTATTTTTTCCCACTGGAAGAGGGGTCTCTTCCCTTCTCTGATTACAAGTTCTCTAATGCTTTTACACTTACATTTTCCTATTTACTAGCAAACTTTGTTTTCTTTTCCTTTCTATTATCCTTACAGATCAAGGATATCTTTTCAATTATTTTCTGTCTTCAGTACATGTCTTGTCTCTTTTGTGTGCTTAGGTATCATGTAACCTACAAAATTCCAACTCTGAATGAAAAAAATTATAAGAGAGTTTTTCTTTCAAATTTGAGCAGGTAAATGACACAGGAAAATGTCACCTGCTGCTACCATTACAAATGCAAGGTCTGTAGGTGAATCTGTTCCCTCAATGCTTCCTGTGTCCTTAGCCAACCACATCTCTGCTTAAATGTTTTCAGCACTAAATCTCTTCATAAATCTCTTACCTTATCCTAGAATATTTTCTTTTTTATCTAAGGATCAAATTCACCCATTTAAACATTTATCTGCTTTCACAGCCTTCTTTCTCTCTTATGGAAGATGTCCCTTCTATCCAAGGCTAGTGCTGCCACCAGGGCTCTGTGTTCCAATTCCATTCCACATCCTTGAGGCATTGACTTTGTGAATCATCTCCTTTGCTCTTATTAAAATCATTAACATTTCTTCCTTTGTTAGTTTTTTCTTCTCAGCAAATTAACATGCTCAAAAGCCCCCAGCTAAAAAAAATTCTCCCTTTACTCTATTTCTGTCTACTAACTAATTTACCGCTTTATGAAAAAAATTTATGCTTTTGAAAGAATAACCTATATAGAATTTTTCTACTTCCTCCCTTTTTAGTTAATCTTAAATCCATTGAACTATGGCTTCTCTCTCCTCCGCTCCATGGAACTTATTAAGTAGCTATGATGTATTAATTATCTCTAGCTTCTTTTACTTTTATGCAATATTTGACTTGTTTGACTACTACTTTTCTGTCAAAACTATTTGTTGAAGCTCTTTCATATTACTTGATTCTTAGTTTTCCTCTTATCTCTTTGGTTACAGCTTCTCATAAAGTTTTCTGAATATTCATGCTCATGAAATTCTCATGTTCTTATGAAATATTAGTCCTCCCCAAATTACTCCGTATCCTTAGCTACCTGTTCTTACCTCTCATAGGACTTTCCCTTTGATACTTCAATAACATCATTCACAGATGCTTCCCAGAACTCCAGCACAATTTTTGCTGCTGGGATCCAGAGATGTGTGTCAACATCTTACATCTCCATTTGGATGGCACAGGCAACTTAAGCTCAATATTTTCAAAACTGAACTCATGAGCCCCTCTCCTCTTACTTGCTTTTCCTTTTTCTTTGCTCTCCACAAAACACACTGCCACTTACCCAGTTTCACAAGCTAGAAATCTGAGATTTATTCTGAACTTGCCTTGCCCACTGGTTCCTACATCCAATTAGTGACCAAGGTTTCACCATGTCCCATGAATTTTTCCTCTCCAATTTCTCTTTCTTCTCTTATTCATCCCCATTCTCACTTCCTCTCTTGAAATCTTTATCTCTTCAAGCCTGGATTAGTTTAAGAACCTCCTCCCTTGTATTTCTGCCTCCAAACTTGTTCCTGCCACAAATCGAACTTCACACTCCTGCCAAAATCACCTCCTTTACAAACAGTCAAAACTATTGTACTGATTAGAACCTTAAAATCTTTCACTGGCTTCCTCTTTCAGCATAATGTTCAAACATAGTTCAGAGTGCCATTTGCAGCTCTGCCCTCTGTAGCTTCCCTCCCCACTGCAATATACATCTTTCACTTTTGCTTACCTGATCTATTCAGGAATACGTTGTCTTTTCAATAGTGCTCTTTTTTTCTGTCAAGAAATACTATCCAACTTTCTATCATACACTCTTTCCACATGGGTGGGTCTTACCTGTTCTTAAAATTGTAGATCAAAATTTAGCTCAAAGGCATCTTCTTGGGGAAACCCTCCGTAGCCTCTATTTTGATATAGATGCTCCCCACGTTTATTACCTTGTTCTTGTTGGTTTTCCTCATTGTGCTTTTCTGCCTAGACTATAAGCTCAAGGCAGTCAGAAACATGGATGTAACAATTTTACATGGAAGTTTCAGCACAATATCTGGCACAAGATAGTCGTTCAAGAGAAGTTTAATGAATATATTACTTACTGGAATGCTAAAGCACTAAACAAAAACTATTGTTTTGAGGAATATAGGGCAGCATGAGAAAGAATCTACTGCTAAGTGAAGAAAATATACAAAATTGTAAGTACACGATCATTGCAGCTTTGTAAAAATATAGATGTACTTGGAAAAGAGCATGAAAATTTATCCAAATGTTAGTGGCTGAATTATGGATCTGAGTTCATTGATGACTTTTCTTTTTTCAGAATTATTTCAGTAAATAATTGTATAAATAGTCTTAATACAAATAAAAATAAACTATACTGTGTCTTCTTGTTGGCGTTATCTGCTTGATAAAATTTCATCTGTATATCATTCTTCTTAGTCTTCTAACCTATCTTCTCTCATAACACAAAGGAAATATACCCCAAGTTTGGTTTAACACAAAACAACAGAACAGTCTCTATTTCCCCAAAAGTTTTCAACACAGAGGTATAGAGCAATGTTTACCAATCAAATTGTTTATGCAAATAACTGCATCTAGATTGGCTTGTAACTAAGTGCAGTGGAAACTATCATTCACCTCTGATGAGCCAAGCAGATAGCATATGCAAATCTCAGAGCTGCATAATAGCTTTTTCTGGACCTCTAACTTCAGTTGCCTTTCAGAATATTAGTTTTAACACCACTAGTCTACAGAGTTCATGGATATTAACTGGCCAGCTTTTTGTTTGTTTGTTTTGTTTTTTTTCTGGCAGAGAGTTTTCCAGGATATAAATGATAACAAACATATTACATGCAAATACCTGTTTTTTATAATACCAAATTATGGGACTTACAGACATTTGTTTAGAGACTATTCAAATTAATGTAAGCAATTATTTCTTTTGTCTTAGACTATGTTTCAAATGACCTTTATACAAAACAGTTAAGAATATGACTTGAAAAATAAATTTACATTAAAATTTCACTAAATGAGTCCACCATTTATTTGACCTTAAAACATCACCTCTTCCTACTGAGTTTTGAAAATTAGTAAAATCTTTTATGTATTACTTCATTCTGTGGATTTGCTACCAATAGTCTAGATATAAAAATTGCATTCCATATCATACATAGGTACTTCATTTTTCTTATCCATATGTAACAAGGCCCTTCTTTATCTCCCTTTATCCTTAAAGAAAAGAAAGAAGAAAAACTTCCCATACAATTATTTTTCTACTAATTGCATTAAGACCATTAGTGATTTTTCATTAACTCAATAGATCAGTAACTTTTATACATTTAATTAGAACTGATATAATGCATCATAATGACTCAAAAACTATGCTAATAATAAAATATAATCCACTGTGTCATACTAAGTTTCTCAAACACAGTTTGGAAAAAAATAGACAAAATTAGAAATTTCATCTTCTTTTGTCTATTGTGTTAGAATTTTTTCTTAAGTGCCACTATTACCCTTAATCATGAATTTCGATCTCCAACATGTGTCGCAGAATGTGACCCACTTCTATATCTCCTTATATATCAATTACATAAGCTAAATTAATACTACTCAGCATACACACAATTACAATACAGTTGGTGTATGCAATTCCGGTACCATTTACATTAATGTACACAGTTGACTTGTAAATTTCCTTTAACTGTGTGAAACAAAGAGTGAAAACTTTAACATATTTCCTAAATTATGAGAATATAGTGGGGTAATTTCCTTCTACTGTTGCCCAATGCCACGTCTATGACAATAGCTTGCTATCAAATTTAAGACCCTTATTCGGGAGGTTAATGCGAGGTAGGAACTCCATTCAGTGTTATTTTGGCTTAAGGGCGTAATGTCACAATTTGGTGCATCCTCTAATGACTTTTTTTTTCTAAACGCAGCTTACAGCTTAGACCTAGTTCAGCGAATTTCCTTGTAAGGTCCTTGGAAGACTGGAGGAAAAAAAGTACAATTGATTGCGTGGCCAAATTTCTGTTCATGCCTGCTTACTGATTTTTGTTCATTTCACAAATAAACAAGGCATGAATACATCAACCCACAAACCATAAACAATAAAGAACTTCATCCTGTAAGTTTGCTACGGCCAGCAGTTTGTGGCTGAATCTGCTATTTGTCATAAGATAAATGATAAAGTGATTGCCATTTGTCACTGAATACACAAGAGGAGTGCTCAGCTGTGAACCACTCAAATGCAGACAACAGTAAATATTGCCATTCTTATTACTAACTTCCTGTAAAAGGGCCCCTAACACTATGAAAATAAAAGTGCATTAGTGTTTTGGGTAAAAATTCTTATTCTTTTAACCTAAGGAGAAAAATCATAGAATAAGGACTAAGCATCTGAATACCCCCAGTTAAGAACCTTGTATTTACTGCAACACGGAATGCATGCAAACATAGGCCATCTTTTATAAAGAAAGGTGTTTTATAAAGTTGAATGTAGAATTTAATTTATATGTATTGTTCTCATTTTTGTACTGTTCAGTGATTTTTAATACAAACTTTTTTATGTTTCTGAGAATCACTGGTGCTTGACGGCTTTCAACTATATTAATAGAGGTTATAAGAGCGCCCATACATTAATGTAGTCTGTGTTTTATCTAAACTCTGATTGAATTTAGGGAGTGCCTAAATTCTGTTTTGCTATACTTGCTGCCAACTACATGAACTTTATTAATTTCTTTGAAAGGCTACCCAACAACAAAATAGGAAAATATAAAATGCAAATGACATACCAAGAAAAAGAAGTGACCGCTCATGAAATCCCTAGCTGTAATATTCTTTAGTGGCAGATACTACACCAGATCAGGAGGGAGCATTATAACTATAGCACCTTACACTAAAATAAAAATGTTTGAAATTTGAAGATTCTCTGTAAAAAAGTACGTCACAAAATTTTAGAGTTTGTGTCCTTGTGACTTGCAAGAAAAAAGCAAAAATGTGAAATAGCTGACACATATTGTTTGAGATTTTAAGAAATGTTTATAACTCTCAGTTTTATCGTGGAATATATCACTTTTCACAAGAGAACTCA